>NC_079169.1:42486074-42586074 GCF_947568905.1 Ostrea edulis | reverse complement strand
TTCACAAAAACTGGTTATGACAATATAATAGTATTCACAACAATTTCATGAAACTATTTCTTAGAAAAATATGTCTGTGAAAAATAGGGGAAATCTATTGTATAATGGTCTTGATAAACAAATCAATGAAAACAGGGTTATTGCCTTTGGATTCAAGATCTTGAAACATGATTGATTATTCATATTATGAAATATTTTATGTGCAAGAAGACTAATGTGTAACAATAACTATGGGAAAAGGCTCCAACAAAATTTATGTTCCTATCATGCATAAATCTAAATAAATCATTGATTTTGCAAAATCTTATGATGTCACATGAGGGTGGAAATACAAATTCTTGTAAAATCATTGCATTTAAAGAAGTTTTGTTATTGTAAATATTGTAGTTAGCTTCTAATTGTGCGTTTCCGCCATTTGCAGGTGCAGATTCTGAACATTTTCAGAGAGGGTGAGGACTTTACATGGAACTTTTCCCACCCAAATGGGCAGTGCAGCCTCCAAAATGGTTAAAAATAACCTTTGTTCCAATCAAAGGAAGAGGGCAGATTACTACCCTTCTAGTGTACAAGTGACACACATTGTAGTACAGATTACTACCCTTCTAGTGTACAAATGACACACATTGTAGTACAGATTACTACCCTTCTAGTGTACAAGTGACACACATTGTAGTACAGATTACTACCCTTCTAGTGTACAAATGACACACATTGTAGTACAGATTACTACCCTTCTAGTGTACAAATGACACACATTGTAGTACAGATTACTACCCTTCTAATGTACAAGTGACACACATTGTAGTACAGATTACTACCCTTCTAGTGTACAAATGACACACATTGTAGTACACTGTTACTTTTATTACTACTACTGTGGTATGATTGAAATTGACATCTATCAATGACATTTGCTGCATATGTAAATTTTAAACATTTAATGATGCAAGTGATTAAAATTCCAATCAATATACAATGAAAAATGAGCAAAGGTAAGAGTATACACAGATGGATAGTACATGACTTTTAAAATATTTCAAACATGAAAAATGATCCATAAGAATGAACATAATTGTCACAGTTTATTCAAAATTAATAAAACGTTGAATTATTGATAAACAAATGCAATAGATAATTTCTACATCTCACTATGTGATGTAAGGAGGAAATAGATAATTTCCTGTCTCACAAACCTACAAGTGATGAAAGGAGGAAATAGATAATTTCAATATCTCACTAACCTACCTACAAGTGATGAAAGGAGGAAATAGATAATTTCCTATCTCACTAACCTACACATGATGTAGGGAGGAAATAGATAATTTCAATATCTCACCAACCTACAAGTGATGTAAAAAGGGAAGTAAATAATTTCCTATCTCACTAACCTACAAGTGATGTAAAAAGGGAAGTAAATAATTTCCTATCTCACTAACCTACAAGTGATGTAAGGAGGAAATAGATACTTTCAATATCTTACTAACTTACATGTGATGTAAGGAGGAAATAGATAATTTCCTATCTCACTAACCTACAGGTAATGTAAGGAGGAAATAGATAATTTCAATATCTCACTAACCTACAAGTGATGTAAGGAGAAAATAGATAATTTCAATATCTTACTAACTTACATGTGATGTAAGGAGGAAATAGATAATTTCCTATCTCACTAACCTACAGGTAATGTAAGGAGGAAATAGATAATTTCAATATCTCACTAACCTACAAGTGATGTAAGGAGAAAATAGATAATTTCAATATCTTACTAACTTACATGTGATGTAAGGAGGAAATAGATAATTTCCTATCTCACTAACCTACAGGTAATGTAAGGAGGAAATAGATAATTTCAATATCTCACTAACCTACAAGTGATGTAAGGAGAAAATAGATAATTTCAATATCTCAATAACTACAAGTGATGTAAGGGGGAAATAGATAATTTCAACATCTCACTAACCTACAAGTGATGTAAGGAGGAAATAGATAATTTCCTATCTCACTAACCTACAAGTGATGTAAGGAGGAAATAGATAATTTCTTATCTCACTAACCTACACGTGATGTAAGGAGGAAATAGATAATTTCCTGTCTCACTAACCTACACATGATGTAAGGAGGAAATAGATAATTTCCTGTCTCACTAACCTACAAGTAATGTAAGGAGGAAATAGATAATTTCCTATCTCACTAACCTACAAGTGATGTAAGGAGGAAATAGATAATTTTCTATCTCACTAACCTACAAGTGATGTAAGGAGGAAATAAATAATTTCAATATCTCACTAACCTACAATTGATGTAAGGAGGAAATAGATAATTTCCTATCTCACTAACCTACAAGTGATGTAAGGAGGAAATAGATAATTTCCTATCTCACTAACCTACAGGTAATGTAAGGAGGAAATAGATAATTTCAATATCTCACTAACCTACAAGTCATGTAAGGAGAAAATAGATAATTTCAATATCTCAATAACTACAAGTGATGTAAGGGGGAAATAGATAATTTCAACATCTCACTAACCTACAAGTGATGTAAGGAGGAAATAGATAATTTCCTATCTCACTAACCTACAAGTGATGTAAGGAGGAAATAGATAATTTCTTATCTTACTAACCTACACGTGATGTAAGGAGGAAATAGATAATTTCCTGTCTCACTAACCTACACATGATGTAAGGAGGAAATAGATAATTTCCTGTCTCACTAATCTACACGTGATGTAAGGAGGAAATAGATAATTTCCTATCTCACTAACCTACAAGTAATGTAAGGAGGAAATAGATAATTTCCTATCTCACTAACCTACAAGTGATCTAAGGAGGAAATAGATAATTTTCTATCTCACTAACCTACAAGTGATGTAAGGAGGAAATAAATAATTTCAATATCTCACTAACCTACAAGTGATGTAAGGAGGAAATAGATAATTTCCTATCTCACTAACCTACAAGTGATGTAAGGAGGAAATAGATAATTTTTTATCTCACTAACCTACAAGTGATGTAAGGAGGAAATAGATAATTTCCTATCTCACTAACCTACAGGTAATGTAAGGAGAAAATAGATAATTTCAATATCTCACTAACCTACAAGTCATTTAAGGAGAAAATAGATAATTTCAATATCTCAATAACTACAAGTGATGTAAGGGGGAAATAGATAATTTCAACATCTCACTAACCTACAAGTGATGTAAGGAGGAAGTAGATAATTTCCTATCTCACTAACCTACAAGTGATGTAAGGAGGAAATAGATAATTTCTTATCTCACTAACCTACACGTGATGTAAGGAGGAAATAGATAATTTCCTGTCTCACTAACCTACATATGATGTAAGGAGGAAATAGATAATTTCCTGTCTCACTAACCTACACGTGATGTAAGGAGGAAATAGATAATTTCCTATCTCACTAACCTACAAGTGATGTAAGGAGGAAATAGATAATTTTCTATCTCACTAACCTACAAGTGATGTAAGGAGGAAATAGATAATTTCAATATCTCACTAACCTACAAGTGATGTATGGAGGAAAGAGATAATTTCCTATCTCACTAACCTACAAGTGATGTAAGGAGGAAATAGATAATTTCAATATCTCACTAACCTACAAGTGATGTATGGAGGAAAGAGATAATTTCCTATCTCACTAACCTACAAGTGATGTAAGGAGGAAATAGATAATTTCAATATCTCACTAACCTACAAGTGATGTAAGGAGGAAATAGATAATTTCCTGTCTCACTAACCTACAAGTGATGTAAGGAGGAAATTGATAATTTCCTATCTCACTAACCTACAAGTGATGTAAGGAGGAAATAGATAATTTCCTGTCTCACTAACCTACAAGTGATGTAAGGAGGAAATAGATAATTTCCTGTCTCACTAACCTACACGTGATGTAAGGAGGAAATAGATAATTTCCTGTCTCACTAACCTACACGTGATGTAAGGAGGAAATAGATAATTTCCTATCTCACTAACCTACACGTGATGTAAGGAGGAAATTGGATTCCCTTCTCTTTGCACTCTCTGTGTAATCTGTCCTTGACATTCTGGCATAAGTCTAGACATCTGGAAAAGAAATGATTGATGGATACATGTGTTTTACTTTAAGGATCGAACAAGTACATTGTTTAGGTATCTTTGCTGGCCAATGGCTATGATTAACTACTCTCTTTTTCACTAGCCAAGGGTTCCTTCCACTTTTTAAATGTAGAGTATTGGAATCTTTAGCAAGGGAAGATGGTATTATAAACTACTTTTCAAAGATTTCTTCTCATTCCCTAGAATACCAACAATATAACACGAGGCCCATGGGCCATATCAATCACCTGAATCACTATGGCTGTGCTGTTGTGATTTTTAAAAGATTTTATACAGTGTTTATTCCAAGGAAAAATTCTGACCCCATATTGTGGCCCCAACCTAGCCCTACAGGGTCAAGTGTAAACCATGACACAGGGTCACAAATCATGGTATGAAAATGTAAGGTCTTGCCATAAGAAATCTATATTCCAAATATATAAGCTCTGCCTTAAACAGTTCAGGAGATATTGCCTAGGTTATGTTTTCTTAAAACCAGGTCAAACTCAAAGGTCACAAGATTAAAAGCCGATACCAAAAGAAAGGTTTTGTCACATGGAATGCACATATGAAATATGAGATCCATATCACTGTTTATCACTTACCATTCAAATGTTATAATCAAGTTTCCAGTTTCATACAGAGAGGACAAAAACAATAATACCCCCCCCCCCCCCCTTTGAATCCGTATACAACACATACAATCCCTACCTTAAACAGTTCAGAGGATATTGCCTATGTTAACTTTTCCTAAAAGTCAGTCAAAATGTATGATCAAGGTTACAATGTAAAAATCTAATTTTTTTAATACCAGAATTTATTGAGATCTATGCCAATGCCACTTAAACCTACAAATGCAATTCGTACATGATACCAATATTGAAGCTTCATAATATACATATAAACTGATACATATGAGAGAGAGAGAGAGAGAGAGAGAGAGAGAGAGAGAGAGAGAGAGAGAAGTGATACTAATATAAATGATACATAAGATAGAAAAAGAGGGATGGTGAGAGAGAAAGAGGGAGAGAGTAATGAGATGTAATTTGTTACAGGTACATCAGTATGGTAAAATCAATCATAATCAGGTTGTGTTGATATAAAAATACGAGATCTAAAGTAAAAAGGATAAGAATGAGTGTATTTGCCAAAAAACCCAAATATTTCACTGATTCATAAATTGAGAGTTTGTCCAAGAGAGAAAAAATATTCCACTGATTCATAAATTCAGAATCTGTCCAAGAAAAATATATATAGTCAAACCTGTATTAAGAAACCATCCAATGGAGAGTGGAACAAGAGGCCCATGGGCCACATCACTCATTTGAGTCACCTTGGCTCATATTTAAAGATTTTTCCTATTCGCATGTAAAACTTTGATCCCTATATTGTGGCCCCAACCTACTCCCCGGGGCCATGATTTTTACAAAATTGAATCTGCAATATGTCATGAAACTTTCATGTAAATGTAAACTTCCCTGGCCAGTGATTTTTAAGAAGATTTTTAATGATTTTCCCTGTATATCTGTATGTAAAATTTTGATTCCCTACTGTGGCCCCATCTTACCCCCCGGGGACCATGATTTTTATAAACTTCAATCTGCACTATGTCAGGAAGCTTTTGTGCAAATTGTAAACTTCTTTAGCCTAATGGTTCTTAAGGAGAAAATTTTTAAAGATTTTTTCTATTTATTAGTTATGTAAAACTTTGATCCCCTATTGTGGCCCCATCCTAACCCCAGTTGTCATGAGTTTCACAAACTTGAATCTGCACTATGTCAGGAAGCTTTCATGTAAATCTCAGCTTTTTTTTTAGCTCAGTGGTTCTTGAGAAGATTTTTCAAGATTTTGCCTATATATTTGTATGCAAAACTTTGATCCCCTATTGTTGCCTCATCTTACCCCTGGGGGTCATGATTTTAACAAACTTGAATCTGCACTATGTCAGGAAGCTTTCATGTAAATTTCCACTTTCCTGGCCCCGTAGTGTTTGAGAAGAAGATTTTTAAAGATTTTCCCTATATATTTGTATGTAAAATTTTGATCCCCTATTGTGGCCCCATCCAACCCCCAGGGGCCATGATTTTAACAAACTTGAATCTGCACTATGTCAGGAAGCTTTCATGTAAATTTCAGCTCTTCTAGACCAGTGGTTCTTGAGAAGATTTTTAAATGACCTCACCCTATTTTTGCATTTTTGTGATTATCTCCCCTTTGAAGGGGGCATGTCCCTTCATTTGAACAAACTTGAAAGCCCTTTACCCAAGGATGCTTTTGGCCAAGTTTGCTTATAATTGGCCCAGTGCTTCTGGAGAAGAAGTCGAAAATGTAAAAAGTTTACAAACGGATGGACAACGGACACCAGGAGATCAAAAAGCTCACTTGAGCTTTCAGCTCAGGTGAGCTAATAAATTGTTTTAATCTTATAGGTTTTCTGTAAGTTTTCTAAAGCCCCTATCACATGTTCAAGGATCAGGAGCTGGTCGACGACGGAAGCAAAATTCTGTCATCCGGGGTGATCTAGCATCTTTAGGTTCTGGATGTCGTAATGCTGATGTCAACATGGTCTTATCACGATGCAGACGTGTAAAACACTGGTTTCTCTACAGATAAGCACGGTAGCTATCAGTAAATCCCTGGAAAAAAATCCTTGTCAGTGCTGGCAATATCACAGAGCGTATAGAAGATCCGAGTTTCTGTCGGTTCTTCCACAGTTGTTTCACAGAGATACATTGATGACCATGAATTATCATGGTCTTTCTCCCCTGCGTTTATCGTGACTGTACGTGTAGTTTCCGGGAACAATCTGTGTACTATCCGTAGACATCTGTGTTCTTAAGCAGAAAAGTTTCATACACGGAGGAGCCCGGACTTTACACAGATACTTCAGTGCCTCCATGGACCCCTCGGTTGATACATGGAGGTGCACAAAACATACATGGATCTATCTGGGATGATTCGGGGGGAAGATGAAACATGTTTTGTTTTCCCGGATTGGTTTAACAAAGCCGGATGCATATACAGTTGTACAGTTATGACGGATTGTCACAGATCACCACAAATTGACGATCCGGGATCATCAGGCCTCTCATCTGTGAATATGTGAAAGGGGCTTAAAGAATAAAAAGAGCCCTTTTCTTAAAAAAAATCCGATATGTACACTACATTCTTCTCGAACCACTTTTTATAAAAACTGTTTTATTTCCAATTTTGATATTGTTATTGTTCCATATTGGCTGTCTTTTGAAGCCATACCAATTTCGAATTTTTATTTTATCTTGATTAATTTGAAATGCAGTAACGGTATCTTTCCAGAAAGCATTGGTAATGTCTTTTTTAAAACATTTATATACTGTATATACTTGCCTATAAGTCGGTCCGCCTATAAGTCAGTTGTATTTTTTAAGGTTATTTTGTAGGAATTTGCCATTGACCCGCTTATAAGTTGGTACAAATTTTTGTCAGAATCGGTCGACATGCAATTTCAAGTCAATGCTCTAGTGTTTTTACCTATGTTTCAAAAAATATTTTGAGAAATTAATAATTATGAGGTGCTCAATATCCAAGCCATACCTGTTTGGGGTTTAAATGCAACCCTTGATCTATTATGGGCAATGATCCCTTGTTTACCTAAGCAATTATGGTCGCCTAATTACCAGTACCTGACACTGTGTTTACTTAGTGGCACGCGCCTCGCGAAAACTGTTACTGTGGGATTCCGGTATAATTCATTGTATCAACAATTTTAAGAGTCAAGAATGATGATCTAAATTATCTGTTAACAATATTCAATCTTTTATGAAATATATTTCAGCCGGTATACATATGAATATTTCAATATTAAATCGGGTTCGTAATTCAATTTTACCGATAAATGATAGATTAGTTGAATATTGAAAGTTTTAATTATAGCGGTATGTAAATAATTTTTAACTAGATAAAAATATGCAAAAACTTGTACTTTATACATAATTCTAAAATACATAAACAATACAATATGTCGAGATTGTTATTTAAGTTATTAAATATAGTTTATATAAGTTTATTCTGTATCGTAGCTATCGGGTCTATATTTAGAATCTGGCAGATCTCATGTATCACATGATCAAATGGACCAATCAGTATTAAGCTGCATAGCATCACTGCATCAGTTTGAAGTTCTTCTGTGGCTAAGCAAATTTCTTAGATTCCTTCGGAATATTATTCAAGGATTTATAGCTTGTGCATATTCATTTGTGTTCATTGAACTTACGGTAAATACACCAAACTGCGAATTTGAACCGCGACATGTGAATGTGCGCGTGGGTGTTGATACGGACACTATTTGCAGTTTCCTTCAGATTCTAGGATATTGTTTCTGTTTATATCACTAATGTTCAGTGGAGCATTACTGTGATTAGTCAGCCCTCATTACACTTGAAACTTCAAATGTGAACAGTGACAGGCGAATGTGCGCAGGCTTTGTTTATATTGTCACACTCCAGTTGCCGAGTTTATTACAATCTTTATGTGAGTACTGTGACTAAGCTACGCGTCTATATCTTCTAAAATGCCAGGAAGGAAACGAAAACAAAATGCTACACCAGCGCCAGTTAGGCAGAGACAAGTCAGACCCCGTCACGAAAACAATTCGCGATGGAATTTGAACGGGCCTGAAAATTGGTCTACTTCAGAACTGTTTAATAAACTGAGAGAAGCCAATATAATATTGCCAGCAAATTTGAAGAAAGCTCAACTCGTGCAAATATTTAAGGACAATGTTCTGAATAAAGACAGAAGTGACTCAACGGACGATTCAAGTGAAATTCAGGTTCTGGACCAAGAGACAAATATTCAACATGGCGAATTGACTTTACTTCCGGCATCTTCAATTAGCAATCCCGAGATCGAGGCTGGGCGGATGTCATCAAATGATCCACTCCTTAGGCACCAAGACAAGGCTGGGCGGAAGCAGATAGAACTGTCAAACGCTGTCCAAAACATCCCATGATCAGTTGAGCATCTCGCAAATGAGATTAGCACGCGCAAGCGCCACGGCGTTTCCAACCAGGACAATGAGCCCTCAGGATCAGGAAATTTCACTTTTGACGCACCTACGCCAAGAATATCTTCCGACTTTGTCCCTCATATAGAAATGGTATCGTCAAATCTGCGAAACCAAATCATACAAGGTAAGGATGTCAACTTGGCTCTACTACTTATGCCCCACGAAACTGAGGAGAATAGTCTACATGACAGCGATGGGCGCTTCATCGTAATTAAAAACAACACTGACCCCAGATTACAAAGAAATCTGACTTTAAGCGAGTTTATTGTGGCATTCACTAAGTATCGGAACATCCTATGCGAAGTCTTTCCAGAGAGAAGGTCCGAGTTAGATGCATACTTAAGGGATATCATTGAAATGGCATCCACCACTAAGGGGTCGGCTTTTTATGATTACCACAAAGCATTTTCAGCAAGGGCCAGTACACTTCTACAACAGAGAAACATCCGAAGAGACACAAAACTATTTACAACCATATTTGCAGGACAGACTATTAATCGTTGTGAAATGTGCAATAGTGTCACACATTCGTCCCACTTCTGCCCCAGAATTAAACACAACACCTTGTAATCCCCATCAAGCGCATCACACAAAAATCCGCAAACATCTAGTCTGTGTGATGTTCAAGGTAGGCCTAGGATTAAGCATAAGGGCAAAGAAATTTGCAACAATTTTAACAGTGTGACAGAGTGTCAGAGGAAAGCTTGCAACTTAGTCCACATATGTTCAGAATGCAAATTCAACAACCACACAGCACCCACGTGCAACAAACTGAAATCCAAGCCAAGTATCACCAGTGAAAAGGCGTGACTATTAGATCACAAATCCAATGCAGAAAATATTGTTTCAGATTTTAAGGTTAACACGCCAATTAATATTGGAAATCTTCAAGAGGAACTATCAAATCATACATGTACCGTATAAGTCCTATTGGGATAGTGGTAGGAAAGTATTCCAAGAAAAATAGACTGATTGTTGATTTGTCTGCTCCGCATAACTCAGAATCCGACTCAAGTATCAACAGTCTGATCAACAAAGATGAATACTCTTTGCAATATGTACATATAGATGATGCTACAAGTATATTAAAATCGTTGGGAGTCAACTCTTGCATGTGTAAAACGGACATTGTGGATGCTTTTAAGCTGATTCCCATTTCTCCGGAAGTGCAACCTTTTTATGGTGTTAAATGGAGAAACAAATACTACTTTTACAAGCGATTAGTGTTTGGGTGCCGAAGTAGCCCAAAATTTTTTTATATGCTGTCGCAAGTTGTGTGTTGGATCTTACAAAACAATTATAACATCAAACATATCTTGCATTTGCTTGATGATTTTCTAACTATTGATATACCAGGTGATGAAGATCTTCGAAGCATGGCCATACTGACTATGGTGTTTAGAAGGTTAGGTATTCCGATATCTGAAAAGAAAACTATGGGTCCTTGTACTGTGTTGGAGTATTTAGGCATAATACTGGACTCAGAAAAAATGGAGGCTAGAATTCCAGTAGAGAAGATAAATTGTATTTTCTCTCTTATAGAAGAACTTAAAGTAAAACGCTCGTGTACCAAGAGAAAACTGCTAAGCGTCTTGGGCCATTTCAATTTTGCAGCTCGTATTATTCCAGAAGGAAAGTCTTTTATTTCTTATTTACTAACGTTGGCGCACTCGGTCCCCGAATTGCATTATCATGTGAACCTAACCAAAGAATGTAGACTTGACCTTGCTATGTGGGAAACTTTTCTCAAACAGTGGAATGGGAGATCTTTCTTCTTAGAAGACAATATGACTTTTGCTTCGGACATTTCATTGTATACTGATGCTTCTTCCAAGCACGGTTTTGGTGGATATTACCACGGAAAATGGTTCCAAGGGAAATGGCCAGTCGAGATTCAGACCTTATGAAGTGATTCATTATCAATGGCGTTACTAGAATTATATCCGATAGTGGTGGCAGTGGTTATATGGGGTCACGAGTGGACTGGCAAACGAATTAAATTTTGTTGTGACAACCTCGTGACCGTCCAAATTATTAACAAATGCAGATCAAAGTCACCCATGATCATGAAATTGCTTCGAAAGCTAACATGGAAATCCGCATGCGATAATTTTATCATAACCTCCATTCATGTCCCAGAAAAGAAAAACATTATAGCCAGTGATTTTTTTTGTTTTTCAAACTACCACCCCTCCTTTTGAATTGGGAAAAATTAGCGACATTTTCCTCAAATTGGGAAAAATCATTCATAGTAAATTAAAATGGTAAAGATGCATAAAATAATCAAATAACAATTTTTTGTTTGAGGTTTATTTCAGATCTGATTTAAAATCATAAAATAAATCATTATTTAACATTAAATATGTATTGGAAGTCACACCTTGTATATATATTATTTACTTTTTCTAAGAAATACTTATTGTCTAATTTCATAAAGAAAACTAGAGCCAAGCTCGTTGCAAAGCAACGAGAGGTCTTCCGTCGGAGGTGTGTGACATAAAAACCTTAAACTTGACCATATGTCCTTGGGTCAGGTCCTAATGCAGCCTAGTTAACATGAAAATACAGGAACCGTACATGAGTATGTGTGTGTGGGATCTAACTTTCGCCTTCTTTCCCTCTTGATATGTTATACGTAACATCACCCCGGGAAAAATAATTTGAAATACTTATCCAGTGATTTTACAAAAGACAAATACAAGTTAAGTTTTTAGAAAGAAAATAATCAACTGTACTGTGACAGGAAGATAAGTACTGTAACGATATAAGTAGTTTGGCTACGCTGGCGATTCTGACTTCTCGTATGTACTTATGAAATAGTTTGAGAATTTAATATACAGTGGAACCCCGTTATTACGTTCCCCCTTTAATACGTTAGTCCGCATATTACGTTGGAATTTCAAAGCACAAAACCATTTAACAAACCTATATAAAATAGACCTCGTTATTACGTTGTCCGAAAATGCCGGGACTCGGTATTACGTTGTAAAAATTCCGACAAAAACGTAATAAACCCCTAATTATTCAATAGTGATTCTCAAAATAATAAGCCATTCACACCTTGACTGCCTGAGGCAGTCACCATGTAAATTTCCTGGTCTGTTTGGGGTTAGAGACGCTTGACTGATCACGCTTCGATAGATCTAGCGACATCAGTACAGGTGAATACCCCGTAGAGAAGCCAGTGATAAACAATTAAATAATGTTTATTTAGAAATTGTACTCTATGAAATTTACTTCATTTTTCATAATTTGATAATCAAAGAAATAATTTCTCAACCGCCTGCGTGTTCAGCATAGTGTGATTACCTTCGCTATTAAAACTCTATTCACGGAAAGCTTTGGTACCAAACAAGAAAGACAAGATTTATCGTAGCAATGTTACAACCGCTTGGGTAACTGCTTGGACATAGGTGATTAAAGGTGTTCAATTAAAAAAATTGTTCGTTGTTTGGACATGCAGCTTGGGTGTTCGTAAATCTCGTCCATACATACACCAATCTATCGGCCGATTTGTGCACGGCATTTACCTCAGTGAATATTTTAAAATCCCTTGATGCGCACGTGATTTTAGTGCCATCATTTAGCGTTATAAATGAAATCTTCGTGCATCATTATATTTTTTTTATGTGGATTGCGCTTAAATTGTTCTCCGTGCATGTTTATCGTTGGTGAGAAGTGTGTAAGTGTTGGGTATCGTGTGCATTTTGTGTCTATAGTTTTGTTGTTTTTTGGGTGGGATTTCTTTTTATTGTGTTGTGTATTGTGTGATTAGAGAACTTAATAAAAACGATGTTTTGTTATTTTTTAAATACGAATGTTGAATACGAACCGGAACGAGTTATTGAGAGAAATTTACATGAACGTATTGTTTTAAAGTTGAACAAAATGGCGGTCCAAACGAATGCAGAAAAAGCAACGTTTATCAAAACATCCTTATGTATCCTACACCGAAATAAAGAAAAGGGATAAGAACATGAAGAATTACGGACATTAAAGATAAGATGTAAATAAAACAAAGTATCATAGTCTTTTAAACAAAGAAACAGTAAAGATATATTCACACACCCCTTCACGGAGTACTAACGGACGATATACAATTTCCAAATGATATTTTTAACGGATTTAACTGGGAACGTTTATTACGTTGCCCCCGGTATTACGTTATTTTATCGTGACAAAATGGAAAACGTAATAACGGGGTTCCACTGTATATCATTGAAATGAAGCTACAGTCATGGGACATAATTATTCGCCACCCCGTGCGCAAATGGCGTTGTATTTGCGATTAGGAACTGAAAATAGACCCCCGCGCTATAAATAGACAACAAATTTCCCCTTCATATTTTTACAACAGGGTCAAGCTACTAAAATTGATGACGTGTACACATACATTTTTTCGTCTGCTATGATCATAAACTTAGTAAACCTTGTTGATTGAAATGGGTCGTAAAGGGAAAGAGCTGAGCATTGAAGTAAGAAATCTCATAATAAATTCACACAAAGTGAACAGAAATGTTTCTAACTTAACAAGGACTTTAGGAATACCCAGATCTACCGTGCGAAGTGTTATTAAGAAATTCAAACAGCATTCTGATGTGAAAAATCGCACGGGAAGGGTCCGTAAGTGTCTATTCACGCAGAGGGATTCTAACAAACTTTCAAGGGTCATCAAAGAAAATCGGAGATGTACTTACAAAGACATAACAGGCATTATTAATGAAAATAGGAATCATCAATTTTTTAACAAAAACTGTTGAAAGAAAAATTTATACACAACCACCAGACAGTCAGAGTTTAACATTTATTTACATATCCAACTGAAAACTCATATTGATTACTAACATACATGCCTACATCAGAAGAACATACAATATGTACAAAACAACAAAAAATAAAATACAGTTTGGCGTTCTGGGGGCTTCTCATTCTTATAACTCCAATACTACATAACTATATGTACTCTACTCTACTCTACACTAACTCTAGTGAACTAGCCTTGGGCTGATCCCAGCAGGTCACGAACGACCATCTGGACTAAAACCACAACTAAGCAACTGGCTGATCCCAGTGAGCTACCCCGGGTTGATCCCAACGGGTCCAAAAGGATTGATGAAGCTCCGGGCTGATCCCAAGGAGCTACCCGCGACTGAATCTAGCGGGTTAATGAACACAAAAAACAAGCTCCGGGCTGATCCCAAGGAGCTGCCCGGGGTGATCCCAGCGGGCGAGAAAACAGACTGAAGCTCCGGGCTGATCCCAGGGAGCTGAATGAGCAAATCCCCATGCATGCAAAACTGAATGGAAATGAAGCTCCGGGCTGATCCCAGGGAGCTTACCCGGGGCTGATCCCAGCGGGTAACCAACAAACCCGAATACAAATCCAATGAAGCTCGAGCTGATCTGTGAGCTTAACCATGTATATACAGAGAAACATAGACGTGGCCGAGATTCCTGCCCGAATAACGTGTCAACCTAATATCTACAATATACCGCCTGCCAACATAATTCATATACAGGTTCTAATACAATACATGTACATATAAACAAATAATGTATGTAATAAGTAAATAATCCCTTGGGGGCAAAATTCCCCCAGGAATGAACAATCCCTTGGGGGCAAAATTCCCCCAGGAATGAACGCCATGAACAAAAGGAATGAGGAGCCCCAATAAGAGAAGAGAGCCGGGGAAGTTGATGGGGAAGGTGGGTGGGTAGCTGCTGTTACTTTCAGTCTCCTACAAGGCTATACAATGAACTTAATCAGCATCCCCCTCTAGGCATCAATGCTCCCGGCTACTCTAATCTGATTGGTCATCTAATTACACTGACCAATACCAAATCTAATTTTAGAATCGATATGATAAATAAAAACAAAGCAACATCAAATATCCTAATTAAACATAGTTAGCTAAGTACAGGAAAAGGAAACCAACGTTGTGTATAAATAATAATTTAATAAATCAAATTTCAATTTATACACAACCACCAGACAGTCAGAGTTTAACATTTATTTACATATCCAACTGAAAACTCATATTGATTACTAACATACATGCCTACATCAGAAGAACATACAATATGTACAAAACAACAAAAAATAAAATACAGTTTGGCGTTCTGGGGGCTTCTCATTCTTATAACTCCAATACTACATAACTATATGTACTCTACTCTACTCTACACTAACTCTAGTGAACTAGCCTTGGGCTGATCCCAGCAGGTCACGAACGACCATCTGGACTAAAACCACAACTAAGCAACTGGCTGATCCCAGTGAGCTACCCCGGGTTGATCCCAACGGGTCCAAAAGGATTGATGAAGCTCCGGGCTGATCCCAAGGAGCTACCCGCGACTGAATCTAGCGGGTTAATGAACACAAAAAACAAGCTCCGGGCTGATCCCAAGGAGCTGCCCGGGGTGATCCCAGCGGGCGAGAAAACAGACTGAAGCTCCGGGCTGATCCCAGGGAGCTGAATGAGCAAATCCCCATGCATGCAAAACTGAATGGAAATGAAGCTCCGGGCTGATCCCAGGGAGCTTACCCGGGGCTGATCCCAGCGGGTAACCAACAAACCCGAATACAATCCAATGAAGCTCGAGCTGATCTGTGAGCTTAACCATGTATATACAGAGAAACATAGACGTGGCCGAGATTCCTGCCCGAATAACGTGTCAACCTAATATCTACAATATACCGCCTGCCAACATAATTCATATACAGGTTCTAATACAATACATGTACATATAAACAAATAATGTATGTAATAAGTAAATAATCCCTTGGGGGCAAAATTCCCCCAGGAATGAAAGCCAAATGAACGAAAGGAATGAGTGAAGCCCCCAAGAACCGGTAGTCATGAAAAAAGAAAAAAAAAAAAAAAAAATTTTTAACATGTAATAATAATAGGCTCATGTACACAGTAGAAAAAAAAAAAAAAGAAACAACATATTACAAATATGACATTTGTACTTGTGCTTTTTGAACAGCCTCTACATCTGTTCTAATATATCTGTTGTAGCAGTCTGAAGACCAACGACCTAATTCTTTAATAACATGATCTTCAACACCAGCTGCAGCCGCTGCTGTAGCTGCACCTATCCTAAAAGAATGACCTGAAAATTTGTTATCATCATATCCAATCCGAAGGAGTATCTCTTTCAGTTGCAGAACAAAAGTGTCTCTTGGCATGGGTTTAAGGTTAAATTCATTGTCTACAAATAATGGCGATTTGCCAGTGTTTGAACTAAACAGAGATTTGCGAGCATCTAAATATGATATCATGGTGTACACCGGTTTAAAGTGGTCATTTTCAAAAATAACAATTTCAACACCTTTTGAAAATGGATCTGTTTTGGAGGTTCTTAATTTCAAAACAAAAGCACTTCCTCCTGGTTTAATATGTACATCTGAGATTTGTAAAAATTGTTCTACATTCTGAGATTTGCATGTGATTTCACCACATCTCAAAAAACCAAAAAATGCACATGAATACATACATTTTAACATGAGATCTACAAAAGGAGAAAAAACTCCCTGGTCTAAAACATTCCATATTTGTGCTAAAATTCTTGTAGTAATAGGAAAACGCTTGTGATGGACATTTGACTGTAATCTTTTAACACCTCTTAACACATAATGCAACTGATCGCATCCTTTCAAGACATCGCCCAATCCAGACTTAATATAGTGAAACCTAATGCCAGCAAGATATAATTTAATGGTGTCATGTTTCAATTTCAGCACCGATTTACAATGTGTCACAAAATAAACAAGGTCTGATTCTTGTATGAGAGGTAACCCATGCTTGGAGAACTTAGCACCATTCATAATCATAAAGTTCTGAAAACACTGTAAGGCTGAAGAATATGTCTTGCGAGTTGACTGGTTCAGTGAAGCTTCCCAAAGTCCCTGCAACTCCTGATCTAGTCTGTCATCATCACCGAATGATGCACGCAAGGCACTGGAAAGGGGTTGGCTTGGGGAGCTAAGGTTCGGAATCTCTGCATCTGACACTATCTGCTGTCTCAGTTGTGGCGATATAGTCTCTACCAATGGTAATGATTCAGAAGCGTAGCCATAGGTCGTCCTCACATTGTTGAGCTGACCAGGTGATCCAGCAGCAGCCGAGACTTGACGCGATTGGAAAGCAGAGAAAGCGGAAGCCAGATCATAACCACGGCTTTCATTCGTCGGAGAAATGGGCAAAGAGTCTGTGGATACGTGTACTGTAGACAGACCCGCCGAAGTTGGAGGTTCGTTGTTACCGGTGGTCACCCGTGTTGCATTTCTTGCCGTTTCTGTCCGGAGAAGCGGTCTCCCTGCAACGGCATTGTCCGACTGAATATTAGCCTGAGCGGTAAGAGAATTCACTCTAGTGTTTAACGACACCACACTTTGTTGCAGCGATTGAACCGTTGATGTCAACTTTGACACCAAGTCTACCAACACTCTCTGTTCGCCATTGTTGTTTACTCGTTGCGTTGCATTGTGGGATGTGTCATTGTGGGACTGCGTAGGTCTATTTATAGGATTCTCATTCTCATTCTCTTCAATCAAACGTATCAACACGGATCTGCGAGCATTGGTGGGAAAGTTAATACCGCGGGAATTCAGAGTTTCTCTCAAACGTGCCGAAGTCCAATTAGCAGGTAGTTCAGGATTGTACGGTACCGATCGATTAGATCGCTTAGGTCCCATGGCGGGAAAATAATGCACCAGTCACACAAACAAATACAACTCCCAGAATCTTCTATATATGTGGAAAACACTACATGAAAACGTCTCCAAGATGAATAGTAAGTTCCAATATGATCATTGAAAGGAATCACGATATAGATAAATGTTGAAAAGGCAAAAATAATAGCTGCTGTTACTTTCAGTCTCCTACAAGGCTATACAATGAACTTAATCAGCATCCCCCTCTAGGCATCAATGCTCCCGGCTACTCTAATCTGATTGGTCATCTAATTACACTGACCAATACCAAATCTAATTTTAGAATCGATATGATAAATAAAAACAAAGCAACATCAAATATCCTAATTAAACATAGTTAGCTAAGTACAGGAAAAGGAAACCAACGTTGTGTATAAATAATAATTTAATAAATCAAATTTCAATAAAAAAAACTAGTTCTAATTGTAACGGGGACCGTTACAGATGTTCCCCAAACCTCCCCCAATTAAAAAGTGATGTCCTTGTGAATCTATAGGAAAAAATCATTTTATTTTAGCCTTTAATTACATGTAGTACGTTCAATATGGTCATTTCAGTACCAAGAAATGAAAGAAAGCGTTGCACGTGGATACACGCGCACGCGTGTATGATTCCGAATTTTTGTTGATGTCGTTCAACAGGCATTTGTATCATATACCCACAGTATGAATTTCATAACATTTCCACCAAATATAAGGAAGTTATAGCGATTTTAAAATCGTCCAATCAGAAATTAGCACACGTGCATGCACGTGATGAGCAGTAATTCTAACCACAGCAATTTGTAAGGAGTACCAAGATACATCTAAACCCCTAATATGAATAGAATTTGATGAAAAACAAAAACGTTATCGTCCTTTAAAAATTGAAGATTTAAAAAAACGTTGCACGCGCATGCGCGTGGGCATTTTTTGTTACACCAACATATAGATACACATATTGTCTACATATGCTGTGAATATCATCTCATTCGCTTCATAAATAAGATAGTTACAAACGTTTTAGCATTATCCAATCAAAATGAAGCGCACGTGCATGCGCGTACAAATTGGTAATTTTGACTATGTAAATCAGTTAAAGGTCTCAATATCTACTTATGATATGAATTTCAAGCCATTTCAATGAACAACAAAAAAGTTAGACTGATTCCAAAGTTAGCGTACAAATTTTGTAATGCGCGTGCACGCGCATGCGTGCGCGTGCTGGCAAAATAACTATTATTTTTCATATGTACAAATGATATACTATCATCCTATTTAGGTTTTATATCGCTTCCTTCAATATTCTGATTTTCCATTTTTTGTACCAAAATTGCAATGCACGTGCGTGCGCGTGCATGCACGTGCAAACAAAATGACTATCACTATGCACATCTACAAACGCTATACTATCATCCTGGAAAGTTTCATATCGATCCCTTTTGTAGTTTCTGAGAACACTACCGGACAAAAAAGTACCGGAGAAAAAGAATAATAATAATAATAACTAGATGCAATCTCGTTGCGAGCAACGAGTGGGTCTTCCGTCCAATTTTAGATGTGAGGAGATAAGAATTTGACTGAGATTTTCGTTGATAAATAATGATACAAATATATTGTCTAGACGTACAATTTAGCTTCGGTAATGTTTTACAAATATTGATCATTTAAGTGCTATGAATTAAAGAATCTCTGCCGCGCTCGGCCACTAATGAAAGGGGTCAGCCTTTTTTTTCGACAAAAAAGTTAATAATGTTATTTACTGCGATACAAAGTCGACTGATCAGGCGAGTCATGTCGCCCGGAGGCCTTTTTTTATCATTCTAGATATACCTCGCAAAACTGAACAAATTTTGTTCTACATGTCCTATTAAAATTTTCTTGAGAAAAAAGTTATTGATTGCGACATTTATCAGACTGTTAAGGCGAGTCATAAGGCCCGTGGGCCTTTTTCTTGATATCGTTTGAAAGATCTTGCAAAACTGAACAACTTTTGTTCTACATGTCTTATCAAAAGTTTTTCGAGAAAAAAGTTATTGATTGTGACACTAATCAAACTGTTCAGGCGAGCCATGAGGCCCGTTCGCTTTTTTCATGATGTTGTTCGAAAGATCTTGCAAAACTGAACAACTTTTGTTCTAGATGTCTTATTAAACGTTTCTTGACAAAAATGTTATAGCTTGCAACAATAACCCAACTGTTCAGGTGAGCCATGAGACCTGCAGGCCTATTTATTAACATCGTTAGTTAACGCTTGCGAAACTGAACAACTTTTGTTCTACATGTCTTGTCAAAAGTTTCTCGAGAAAAAAGTTATTAATGTTATTAATTGTGATACAAATTCGACTGTTCAGGCGAGCCATGACGCCCTGAGGCCTAGTTTTTGATATCATTAGATAGATCTTGCAAAACTGAACAACTTTTATTCTACATGTCTTATCAAAAGTTTCGTGAGAAAAAAGTTAATCATTGTAACAGAAATGCAATGGTTCAGGCGAGCCATGAGGCCTATGGGCCCATTTCTTGATATGACACGAAAGATCTCAATAAACTGTAAAACTTTTTTATATATGTCTAAGCAAAATATTTACGAGTAAAAAGTTATGATTTAAAACGTGGGAAAAAAATGGACACTTTTTAAAACTCCATATTCGACCCCTACCGAGCTTCCATACTAGGCACTTCCGGAAATTTTGAAAACCGATGTGCACAACTACAACATGTCGTTTAACATCACTGAAAATTTCAGCACTCTAGCTTTTATCGTTTTTGAGATTTTGGCTGGACAAAATGGTCATCTGAAAATCGATAAAAGGGGGATAACTTTCAACCGGAAGTGAATTTTCAAAAATTCAAAAAAAGATATAAACTTCAAATAGCAATGCATCAACCCTGAAAATTTGAAGTAAATCGGTCAAGCCATCTCTGAGAAATCCTCTGCACAAAATCGGTAAGGAAAAAAAAGAAAGAATAAAAATAATAATAATAATAAGAAAAGTGAAAAATCAACAATAGAATAATAGAAGGTTCTTCCGCTGAAGACGGAAGACCCTAATAATAAGAAACAGAGTAAAAACAATATGTTCCCAAACTTTGTTTGGGGAACATAATTAGGATATGTACAGAAGGTTGCAAAGAAGAAAGTGGCAGTTCATGAAGTGAATAAAAAAGAACGTGTAAAATGGTACAAGGAGAGGAAAGATTGGACAGTTCAGCAAGAATGGTGTAAATGGATTTTCAGTGATGAGAGTCAGATTGTTATTGGGGATAACAACAAGGTATACGTGTGGCGAAAAGCGGATGAAAAGTATAACCCCCAACTCGCGTGTCCTGCTCCGCGACGAAAGTTAAGTGTTATGATCTGGGGATGCATTTGTTTTCAAGGTATGGGCACTTTGACTGATATCCAAGGTAACATTAATGCTCAAAGATATTTACAAATAATTGATGATAATATATGGCTAGTAATAGCCAGGCATTTCCCGGAGAACAACTACATTTTCGTGGATGACAATGCCCCTGTTCATCGAGCCAAAATTATTAAAGATTATGTAGCTGACAACAATATTAATACAACAACATGGCCAGCACAGTCACCAGATTTAAATATTATAGAGAACATATGGTTACATTTGAAAAGAACACTAGAAACCCGTGTCCATTTTATAAACTCTCGACAAGATCTTATAGCGGAAATTCGGACTGTGTGGGGAAAACATCCCATTAAACTATGTACAGGACCTTTATAATTCTATACCAGGGCGACTAAAGGAGGTAATCAGGATGAAAGGAAATCTGACCAAATACTGAGGTAAGATTTTAATTCTATCAACAGCAAACAACTTTCAAACTTCACCAAGTGGACGTGCGTTTCATGGCAGTCATTTTGAAAATGGTGAATAATTATGTCCTATGACTGTATAAAGGTGTACTATAAATTTTTATCGTTAGGTGTTTAATAAATTTATACTACTTAAGTACATGCGTGTATGATCTCATTCCACGAATCAGTCTTTTGAGGCGCGCGTGTATGTGGGATTAAATTCTTTCAGCATTTAACTTTTCAGTCCCAATAATGAACAAAAAATCACTATTTAAATTTATGAAATTCATGGCTCAGGACATACAATAAAGGTTTATAGCTGTTATCAATATTTTATCATACAACAAAATTATGATAGCATAATATTCAGACTGAAGAGAATAATTCATCGAGTTTGAATTATTTATAAATACAAATCAAATAAATTGCTCTCAAATCTTGAATATTTTATTAAACTTTAATATCTATCTGCGTAAATACATGTAGGTATATTATGTACACAGTGCGCACAGAAGTCGCGTATGAATTTCACGCCAGGGGCACGTGCCGAAGTAAGTTATACACATATTTTTCCCCTTCACCTACCTAATGATACGGTTAACTGTTTTCGGGTCAAGCATTTTACTCATATATAACACAATACTCGAGCAAATTATTATGTTTATGAGATCAATAAGATGTTAAGGAACAACTTTTCCAGCGAAAGCCATATCGAAATATTTACCGTTTTTGAGTTATAAAGCGAAAACCTTGAAGATCCCCAGATCCCTAATTTAAAGGGACTAGTTCACGATTTTTGATAAAAATATTTTTCAATTTTGATGTTAAACATTAGAAATATAGCTCGTTTAATGTTGAGAGCCAAAATTTTGACCTTCTGAATGCAAGAATAAAAGTAATATTTTAGCCTTAAATATGTGTTATGTAAACAAAGACTCGAGTCTTTTTATGTAAACAAACAAACAAGTGAAATATTAATTTTGCAATATAATGCATCTTAATTTTGCATAGTAACAAATTTTAACTTTTAGACGTCACATTTCACCCCAAAAATGCTTGAAATGTGAAAGATATAATAATACTTAGATCGATATCCATTTCTTTTGAAAATTTTGTAAACAATAGCATACCGCAATCTTTGTTTACAAAACAAATAATAAACTCTCTAAAATGAGCTTCTGTGATGATGTATAACCTTAATTTTCATGTGAAATCTTTCAAACACATTAGACAGTAGATTTTGATCTTTAAAAGTGAAAAACAAAATTTTGGGTAAAATCGTGAGTCAGTCCCTTTAAGGGGCCAGCCCCTTTTTAGGGATATCAAAAGAAAGCTCTTAACATTTTGCACAACTTTTGTTCTACACGTCTTAACAAAATATTTTTAGTTTAAAAGATACAAAGGAAAATATGTGTAATTTTTTGCTCCTTTAGGCGTCCTAATTTTTGAACCCTTACAACCATCATTTCGAACGCTGTAATTAAAAAACAAAAAACGATGTGGACAACTACAATGCTCCTACTTTTCGTTTTCAATGCATTTTCTGCTTAAGCTTATACAGTCTCGGAGCCTTTGTCTGGAAACCAAAGCCCCTAAAATTTCATTCAAAGGGGAATAACTCGTGAACAGAAGGGAATTTCTGAAATGTAGTACATTATTTTAAAATCGTTCTGTAAAGTTCATAAACCCTGAAAATTTGAGCAAAATCCATGCAGAAATGAGCAAGATATGAAGCTTCAAAGTTAGCATCTAGGAAAAAGAAAGAAAAAACGAATAATAAGAATAATCTTAACCAGCACAATCAGTAGAAGGTCTTCCGTTGTTACGGAAGACCTTAATAATAAATTATTAATTCACCAGCATTTGTACCCATAATCTTGTAAATACTAGTATAATTATATTAATAATCAAATTTCCAGAATGTCTCTCCTGTTTTGTATTTTTCGAATTTTAGTAAAACCCTATACTGTTGGCCACTTTCTGGTATTAGCCTGACCCTACAAAAAAATGGCGGTCAAATAAATTGTAAACAATATGGCATAATGTGCATCTGGAAGCTATATACTTCACTGCATATCTGCTTATATGGATGCCTCTATTGTTTTACATATTCTTTACAAAACCTTTTGCATGTACAGTGGTTTGGAGAATAAAACTGAAGAAAAAAAAAACGTATTTACTCTGTCAGAAATATACGGTAACCTTTTTTTTAAATGGCCTAATTTCCCTAGATTTGAAATTGGGAAAAACATATATATATAATTGGGAAAAAATAGCTAATTTTAGTGAGGGGAAACAGCCGAATATTGGTGGCATTTTCGCCCAAAAAAAATCACTGATAGCAGATTCTTTATCTTGTTTCCAGGTGACCAAATTCTGGCAGGCTGCCCCTCAAGCAGAAAAGAACCCAGTTATGATTCCTGCAATGCAAGAACTTGTATTATATTAGAGGAAGAAGCTGAGAGATTGTGTGAAAATTCTTCGAGTGAAAGCACTAAAAGCACATACAGACATCCATGGTTACAAGATCTTTTGTCAATTTCTATCATCTATTGGAACAGCAGCAACCGACTACAAGCCAACACCCATTTCAGAACAAACTCTCATCCTATTTGTCACCCACTGCAACAAGGTATTAGGACTTGGATACAGCACTATCAAACTATATTTGGCTGCAGTTAGATTTTATTATGTCAAGGCAGGCATCCACAACCCAATGTCCTCTTCCTATATAGACTGCTGTGCTAAACTTCATATGGTTTTACGAGGGATTAAGAAACAAAATCATCAAAAGGAGAGACGAAGACCAATTACATACAAAATTTTACTTCAAATTCATACCATCTTGCAAAGAGGAATGTTTGGAAAATTTCTTGATTCTGTGTTGAAGGCAGAATTTTCTCTAGCCTTCTTTGCATTCCTCAGGTGTGGTGAATTCACAGTTAAATTTTTTAAACAAAACAACATTTTAAATATGGAACATGTGATCAAGGACAGTGATGATAAGGGATTTACGCTTAAATTGAAGAGTTCCAAAACCGATCCATTCCGTAAAGAAATCCAAATTCGTGTATTCAAATCTGGCCAAGCTGTCTGTCCATTTACATGTATGAACGAATATCTCGAAATACGTAAAATTTGGAGCAATGGATACAGATCATCAGCTTTATTCATTGACAATAGTGGCAGCCCGATAACAAGAAATTTCTTGGTGAACAAATTAAAATGTATCCTTCAAATGTTAGGTTACAATGACGAGCAGTACAATGGACATTCCTTCAGGATCGGGGCAGCAACATCTGCTGCAGAAGGTCAAGTGCAAGACCATATGATTAAAACACTAGGACGGTGGAGTTCAGATTGTTATAATAGGTATGTAAGAACTGATGATGACACTCTATCGCGAGCGCAACGAGCTATGTGCCACAACTGATGTTCTATAACTGTGATGGTATCAGTGTTAGAATTCGGAGACAGTGATCAAATGACAATTCCTTCGTGTGTTTACTATGTACGGACATATGCTACTAATGTGACGTTTGTACCAGGTGTATATAATGTATGCTTCATCTTAAACCTTAGACTAGTTGAAGCGCAAGTTGCGCTTTATAATGTACATATGTTCTTATCTTTGTTTTGTGCACAGTAACGATGTAGTTCTCATTAGAATAGTTAGTTTCACCTTTTATATCAGATTAAAGTGGAGGTTTAGCAATGATATATTTACTTCCTTTTGGGGCTCTCAGCTATTCCCAGTAGGTGCAGGCTTAACTGACAATATCTTTGTTTGGGCATAACACATTGAAACAATTTCAATGTTCTACCCCAAAAGAAATAAGTTTAGGGAACACAAACCATCAGCATTTTACACATGCATGTTTACATAGCTATAATTCATATGCCTTACAGAAACTCACTTTCAATGCAGGTTATCAGATATTTTCATTGTAAGGCCATCAGCTATTCTTGGTACAAGGCCATTTACATATTACAGGGCCATCGGCCACTTGCATATTACAGGGCCATTGGCCACTTACATATTACAGGGCCATCGGCCACTTATACTCGAGGCCATCGGCCTCTCACCATTACATGCATGGCCATCGGCTATGCTCTTAGCAAGCATTTCAGCTTTAGCTTTCAACTTGACTGATCTTGTTTTAATTTGAGATGTATGTTAGAGTTGATATTTATCTTGGATGTTAAAAATCATGCATGTGTTTTTGATGTATCTTGTTATTCTGTAATCCGCTGAGTAGTACCCAAAAGGCAAAGTTCGAATAAAATCTAGTAACTTTTCATCTGTTATTTATATAAATAATCATTTGTGTGGTAGTCCATGATAATCGTCGGAGTTGTTTAAAGAACACTACATTACGCCACCCAGAAAAATACCAATCTTCTTAGAACGCGCCTATAAGTCGGACATAGAGTTTTGGACCAAAAATTTACTCCCAAAAATCCGACTTATAGGCGAGTATATACGGTAATCAGATCCTGTTTTAATCAGTGTTTCTAAGAAGACAATTTTAGGCAACATCAAATCGATTCTCTGGTTCTCAGACAATTGTTTTTCAAAAAATGGGTAGATAGGTAGGGGGTTTAGTTTTTCAGTTTATCTCCATGTCACAAATGGGTAGGGATTTTTTGTCCGTGGTTTTTTTTTTTTGTGTTGTGAAGAAAGTTAGAGTTTTACAAATGGTATTCAACACCATATAGCTTCTTTTCATTCTGTTTCTTGTCTTGTTTTATATGTATGTCATGCTTTTATATTGTACATCTTTATACAAATAAAGTGAATACAAAATAGTATGTTTTTTATCATTTTATTCAAGTATACCAAAATCTACTTCCTGTAAATGTTTGGCATGGTCATGAATTGTGAAAGAATTGTAAATTAAATGTTAAAAAAACCTTATCGCTGTCAGGTGTTTTGTTTTGACCTACGAAAACGTCGTACTTCAACTCGGCCTTGCTTTCATCAATTTGTTTCTTCACGGTTTCAATTTCTTTAAATTCACCGCCCAGAAGTTTCTTGCAAAGCGTATCAACTGTCAAGGACGAGTCTACCGGTATAATTGTCCATGGAACAATCTGTTTTTAGTTAAAAATCTCAATGCTGACAAGAACTGTTTCTGTCGCCATATTGTTTACATCCACTAAGCAGCACGTTTTATTCAGCAAGGCGCTTTATGATTTTGGCGCCAAAACATGAATTTTATTTTGACAGATCAAATACAGGTGGTGGTGATTTTTTTCCGGGGTGGTAATAAACTCGTGTCAGTGGCTGATTTTTTTGGGGGGCGGTGTCTAAGAACCAGAGAATCGATTTGATGTGGCCTTATTTAACAACACTTTAATTTGTGTCTTGAGAATATACAAGAGGTCCACAGGTCTTAACGGTCACCTGAGTATCATAGTCCATATAGGGAATCTCATATTTGCATTTAAGTCTCAATATGGAGTCCTTTGTGAACATCATCATAATCATGCATTTAATTTTTTTTCAAATATGTATGGTAGTAGAGAATATTTTCTAAGATTTCTGTGCTAGCGATTTTGTGACTTTTTGTCCTGTGATTTTTTTGTCCGAACGATTTTGTGACATTTTGTCTTATCGATATTGTGACATTTTGTCCTGTGACTTTCTGTCTGTCTACCCTAAATATGTGCTGCAATAAGATAAGTTTGATATAAATGTGCATAACTATGTGATTATATCTACATTGTTTGTAATTTTAAGGTTTTGTAATGTGATAGTATCTGTGTGAATGATGGTATGTGGGGATATGTGTATAGGAGGATGTGCACCCCCCCCCCCCACCCCCCCCAACAGGGTTCTGGATCCACCGATCGCTCTCTCTCTCTCTGGCTGAAATTATCCCTGTGGTTCTGGAGAAGTCAAAAATGTTAAATGTTTACAGAGGCCAGACATAAAATGATCAGAAAAGCTCACTTGCTCTGGTGAAAATTCTATGATATACTTTTAAAGTTATATGCATTTCAATGCGGCTTTTACCTATCCCATGGCACTGAGGTTTCAAATGATTCTGCTACGATGTAGTAATCAAAGCCCAGATCCTGGAAGTAGAGGTTTAGCTTATTGTTGTAATTCAAAATGAAGGTTAGATTTAATGTAATGGATGTGAATTAGTATTTGGTCTTCTTTAAACCATATAATCTAGACGTAGATTAATGAACATCAACAAAAACTAGTACATGAGATGAATTATGACAGATTATTCCAAGATCTTACCCTCAGATAGGCAATTACAAAGGTCAACATGTATCCTCTTTCTCCATTGTCTGCACCTGCTGGCAGACCACTGCCAAAAAAATAATTCATAACCATGCATGAGATAAACCAGTGTGTGTGGCGTGCTTGCATTTGAGAGAGAAAGAGAGTACAGTTTGTGTGCTCTTCATTAATTTCATCAGAACTTGTACAAGATATACCTTTTAACCACTGTCATCTTATTTACAATCGTTCCATGGTAACATAAGAGACTTAAGAAAAGATATAAATGCTGATATCATTAAACAAAATGCTTAAGAATTGCCAATAAAAATTAAATGAAAATAAATCAATTGCCTCTTTACTGTATTTCTTTTTTGGAAATTTACATACAGAACAAATTTTCTTAATATCCTTTAGTTCTGCCTACCCAAATTGTGCAGCAATTTCATACACTCGTTTCTCCTGGGCTGCCACTTCCTGTACAATGATAATGATAAAGTTACCCATGGACACAACTTGTAATGGAACGTACATCTAAATTGCTTCTCAAAGATTTGTTAAATACTGTAAATCTAAATAACTTTTGCATGTTTGGGTCAAAGTGCTTTAGATTAATTTGTGAGCATTAATTTTTCAAATCACTACTTAATTTCTAAAAGATACAAGGTTTTTAATTTTAAGAATTTATCGAAATGAAAAATATTTTATTGTTTTCTGAATCAATACCTAGAAATTGCTAAAAATTTACCAACAGCCAAAATAACCAATAATATTTACATAACTTAAAAGACAATTCTAATTGTACAAACCTGTTTTGTTCCCTCAAATAAGAGAGTAGCCACAGACATCCTTGAAGTATCAAAACCTTTCAACTTTGTTATATAAAACTTTTTAATGCCTTCAACAAAGCTGTTTAATAAGGATTTCGACTCAGGTTTCAAAGCATGACCTAAAAAATGCCAAACAAACATAGTTAAAAACTTTTCAATATCAAAACATCAATAAAACCCATGTTCATATTTCATAATATTAACGTAGTTCCACCCTCCTGTGATGTCATAATATTTCACAAAGTCAATGATTTAACAACATGCATGACAGGAACATAAATTTTGTTGGAGTCTTTTTCAATAATTATTGTAAAAAAACCTTGTTAACCATAAAACATTTCAAAAGTCTGAGTTATATATGAATAATCAATTATATGTTTCAAAATATTGGATCCAGGAGCAATAACTCTGTTTTCACTAAATTATTTATCAAGTCCATTATGGGATATATTTTCTTTATTTTTCACCAAAATTTTGTATATTTTTTAAAGAAACAGTTTCATGAAATTGTTATGAATACTATTATATCGTTTTAACCAGTTTTTGTGAAATTTTGATAATGCTGTTTAATGAAAATTGTAATTTTCTGACGTTGATAATTAACAGGTATACTGGTATGTGTGTTAATTGATAATTTTTTTTTATTAATACCACACCATACCTATTTTATCACTTTTATTTCTTAATAAGATATACTATTTGAAGAATCAACAATCAAATAAAAGATTGAACCTATAATTCTAGAAGGGTGGAATTACCTTAAATTGAACATATACCAATAAACTAAAAGAGAGTACTGTTACTGTGGATTTACAGTAAGTGTGAACGAGACATATCGGCAAGTACATGACGTGCTTCAGATAGTTCATTTGGAAAGTCCCCGAGTGATTTTAAAGAGCGCTTTTGATAGGTCGGTTAAATTATAGGTAGGCGGTCCCAAGTATTTGGCATTATATTATCTCGTGCCTAACAAGTGTAAGTTTCACTATTTGATTTCAGTGTAAGTTGCACCGTACGTAGCGTGAGATTCAATATCGGTTTTGATTTGACAATGGAGATTTGAGATGTCTTGTAAAGTGTATCTTATATATACTAGATATCTGCATGTATAAGAGTGATGGGATATCTTATAAAGAAAAAAATATAAGATGTCTTATAAAAGATACAAGGTATCTCGTAAACTTTAGAAGATATAACTTTTATCAGATACCTTATAAATTTTATCTTTTAAACAGGAATAACCGTGTTATACTTATAATCCATCGCAGTATCAATAGGTATGGGAGGGGGAATACAGGGTGAAAAAGGCGAGCTCCGATATGTAAAGAAAAGGCAGGATAGCAATATCCCAGAATTCAAATAGTGCTGAATATTGAAAAGAAAAGAAAAAGACGGGATCGAAAATGCTGCGGGAAAAGGCAGGATCTGCAGTTGCCTCTATATCCCAATAAAAATTGAAAGGTTACTCCCTTAAATTCCTGTAGATACTTGTCAGTTTTAAGTGATCAGAAATTTCAGTACATGTTTCTATAGGCGATTTTGTCCGTTTAAGAACAATGCTTTTGTTTTGTTGTCTCTTTCACATTCGTAGTTTCCATATCGTTATTTTAAAATAAATCTCTCAGAGGATATTTTCGAAATCTTGCAAAGAATTGGAAAACATCATGTCGGAAAAATTTCTAAATTCAAATAGTTAGGGGGAAGAGGGGGTAAAAACTCGTAAGTTTCTGTCATCCGACATCGATTACACGTTAGTGGGGAAAAAAGACAATTGACTTTAAAACCACATAATAATACATTTTAATAAACGTTTAATAGTTTCAATGCACACTTTCATTTGTTTTACTTGTTAATCGATTAGTTTCAACATACTTCATATTTAGTTTTGTATTGGGGGGGGGGGGTGTCTTGGTGAGAACTATGCGAACTCAGTTTTCTCTAACATTGAACATTTGATCTCGCCCCTAAAATAATTTGTCAGATTAAGTAATAAGATCAATAGATATTCTACTTCGAAAAAAAAAATTATTTTCAACACATGGCATGCTTTGATGTCTTTTACTGTTATATATACCCACATTTTCGTAAGAAATTCGGAAGTAACCATCGCTAGATATTGTTAATTGAATGAACAACGGCAAGTTCTGTGAATTCTAGCAAAAACTAAATTCCCCAAACCACCCCTCTACTGTACATGTAACACATTATTAAAGAAATTCAGCATTTCGTTAGCATTCTATAACGTCATAATAAACCACAGCAAAGGTCGATTGTTAATGTTACGATACTGGCGTACCTTTGAACCCACAGGGGCTAAGCCCGTTTTGGGCCCGAACTCTGTGATACCATAAATTGAACCTATATCACTGGTCCACCCCTAACTGTATGTCCATAGAAGTTTGAAATTTTATCAATAAAGTTAATAAAATGTACTTGATTGACCAAGCCTTGAGCTTTTTTTTTTATTATTTGGAGGAAGTCACGTGATGAGCTAAGGTACGGACGTACTTTTTTTGCTCCGTCAATTTGACCGTCATTTTCACTCTTTAATTCGAGAAATTAATGCGATTTTCTCAGAGTTTGGAGTTTGGATAGATAGTGTATATATTTCTTGACTCTTGACACAATTTCTCAAGGTGATCTTGTTTTTGGACTGTTTTTGTGAATTTACACCTGTGCTGAGCGTGAATAGGTGTTCACAATCTACTCACGGTGCCTGTGTTTTTCGAACGGCGTTTCAGAGTCTCATAGTGTCTAAGATAACGAAATTATGGAGTGGACACAAACTCTTAAGCCAGTTTATATGCGGAACAGAGACATTCAAACAACAAAAAGTAAATATTTCACCGACTTTGACATTGCAGAAGCCGCGAGCGCAACAGTCTCGGATGTGATATGTGTACAAAGAGATAGAGATCTGTGGAGGATCTACATAAAGTCTGCGGAGAGTAGATCGAAATTAGTTACTGAAGGATTCTCACTTGGAAGCAGATCAATCCAGGTTTATGACACGAACCCATTCTCTGCGGGTACAGACTCTCCTGATGAGAAAGTTGTTCGAGTCCTAATTAAAGGTATACCTCTATCGGTTGAAGATTCATGTATTAAAAAGATGCTCAAAGGCTTAGGTCTAGGAGTAGAATTAACAAGTGATATCAAATATGAAAAAATCAGACATCCTAAAACCCACAGAATGACTGAAATATTAAATGGAAATCGTTTTGTGTATATGTCGCCTCTAGAGAATGGAAAATTCCTTCCACGCTCTGCGTCATGTGCAGGTTTACGCTGTACCATATCTCACAAAGGCCAACCCCTACGGGAACGAAAGAAGCAGTGCACAAACTGCTGGGCAGATGACCATTACAAAAATGCTTGCGAATTCGAGCAGAGTTGTAGAATATGCAAGCTACCAAGTCACTTTCCGGGATCGGATAAATGCAGATCATATGTCACTCACCAGGAGGACATAGTATGCTTCTCTGGAAAAGATAACCCTCTTTCAAATTTCTTCCCTACTGAGTTAAAGGTTTTTGGGCAAACATATCCTTCAGCCGAACATGCTTTCCAACACATCAAATCCTTACGTTCTGGTGATCTTAACCGTGCAGAAGCCGTAAGTAAAGCTGAAACCGCCTTAGATGCCAAACGTGTAGGAGGTCAGGTCCTGGAATCTGATGCTTGGATTACATCTAAAGACTCCGTTATGCGGGAAATACTGGAATCTAAACTACAGCATTGTTCACAATTCAGAAGTGCTTTAAAAAAAATCAGAAAATCCGATATTCTGGTGGAATCGACGTGGGATACTTATTGGGGTAGCGGGCTGAACGTGACCGGAACATCTCATACTCTAATGCAACACTGGCCAGGTGAAAATAAGCTTGGACGTATCCTCGACGGCATGGCAGCCAAATTGCAGCGTACGGACGAAAATTCAGCTACCAACAATTCCTCTAGATCAACAAGAAACAAGCAGGGCAAAAAACAGAGTTAAGTCTACCAAACAAAAAAAAAACCAAAAAAAAAAACCAAAAAAAAAAAACCGCTAGTCAGTCATACGCATGAACAAGTTAAATATTATTTCAGTGAACTGCAGGGGTTTAAATACTGCAGAAAAACGTATAAAATTTTATACCTGGATTAATGATAGCTGTTTTGATGTAATATTTATGCAAGAAACCCACTATATTGAAAAAAATGTACTAAATTATGATGCAAGGTGGAAAGGTATATCAATACATTGCTTTTCCGATTCAATTTTCAGTAGAGGAGTTTCAATATTATTTAATAAAGATTTGAATTTCAAAATACTAAATATACATAAATCTAATGAAGGCAGGAAACTCATGGTTAACATAGCATATGATGAAAAAATTATTACATTAGTTAATTTATATGCTCCAAACGATATCAATTATAGATGTGATTTTTTTAAACGGGCTAAAGAATGGATTAGTAAATATACAGCAAATTTTGATAATCTATTGATATGTGGTGACCTTAATTGCTCAACAGAAAATGAATCAGATAAAAGTGTTATAATTTTAAAACAACTACTGAACAAGCTCGATTTACACGACATGTGGAAAACTATGAAAAGCGGAAAAAAAGGATATTCATGGTGTAACGGAGTAAATATCCCAACAAGTAGAATAGATTATATTTTACTATCCGATACCTTTTGTTTTCAATGTGAAAATATAAGGCTTCAAAACATTCCTGGTTCACACTCAAACGGTACTAGGATGTCTGATCATAAGTGTTTAATTTTTTCTTTGATTGTAAATGAAAACCTTAGAGGTCCAGGATACTGGAAATTTAACACATCTTTAATTGAAAATGAAACCTTCATGAACGAAATGAATACATTCCTGAAAAACTATAATTTCGATAAAGAAAATGCACTAGATTCATGGGAAAATTTGAAAAGGAATATAAAAACAAAATGTATAAATTTATCGAAAAATATATCTAAATCTTACAAAAACAAAATAAATTCTATTCAAGGAGAAATAAGTAAGATAGAAGACTTGCCATATGAAAAAATAGATATGAATAGAAAAAGAAAATTAGAAAATGAATTGACAGAATTAATAAACAAAAAGGCAAAAGGTGCACAGGTAAGATCAAGGGCAAAATGGATTGAAGAGGGAGAAAGAAATACCTCTTATTTTTTAAATTTAGAAAAGAGACGACAAATATCAAATGTGATAAAATCATTAAAAAATGAAAAAGGTACAGTTTTTGATGAAGATGAAATATTAGATTCTACATGCAATTTTTATGAAAAATTGTATACATCAAATAATGAAAATGATAATAAAGTGAATGAATATTTAAGTAATATACAATTAGAATATAGTCTAACTGATGAAGAAAAAAATGAATTAGACACCCTTCCCTCACTATCAGAATGTACAGAAACAGTATTCATTATGAAAAAAAATAAATCACCCGGATCTGATGGATTACCGTGTGAATTCTATCAAACTTTCTGGGAAAACATAAAACAACATTATTATTGCACTCTTCAAGAGATCTTCCAAAAGTATACAATGACATATTCACAAAGACTATCTTTAATTACTCTCTTATTTAAAAAAGGAGACCCGCAGAGTCTTAACAATTATAGGCCTATTAGTCTTACAAATACTGATTATAAAATAATAGCTTTTCTTTTAGCTAATAGACTACAAAAAGTGTTGGATAAAGCAATACATGTTAATCAATCAGCTTATATAAAAGGGAGAAATATAGCTCTGAATGCAAGGTTAATTATTGATATTTTTGAATATTGTGAAGAAAATGATATAGAATCAATAATGTTATTTCTTGATTTCCAAAAAGCGTTCGACTCTGTGGAATGGAACTTCATGACGAAAGTTCTTAAAAAATTTAACTTTGGCGAAAACTTTCTCAAATGGGTCAACATACTATACAATAAACCTATATTTAAAATAAAAAATAATGGATGGATGTCCAAAACATGCATTATGCAGAGAGGTATAAGACAAGGATGTCCCATCTCTGCAATATTATTTCTTTTTGTTATAGAAATATTAGCGGTAAATATTAGATCGAATTCAAATATTAATGGATTTCAAAAACCAGGAATGACTAACAGTATTAAGATTATACAACATGCAGATGATTGTACTCTTCCTCTAAAAGATGAAACCTCTCTAGAACATTCTTTAAAAGTCATAGCAAAATTCAGCAATGTTTCGGGTATGTATATAAATATGTCAAAAACAGAATGTATATTAACGGGTCCTCACAAATATCATTATAAACAAATTAGAAATGTTAACGTAAACAATGATAGCATAAAAACTCTTGGAATTTATATAGGACACAACAAAGAAATATGTTATAAAAACAATTGGACAAAAATTGTAGATGACTTAGAAAAACTGTTTGAATCATGGAAAAAAAGAAAACTAACCATTTTTGGTAAAGTTTGTGTCATCAATAGCCTAGCAATATCAAAGATTATATATGTTGGATCAGTTCTGAGCTTTCCAAATGAAGAAGTAATTAAGAAATTTCAAAGTTTGTTATATAACTATATATGGAACAAAAGAGATAGAATTAAAAGAAATACACAGATTGGAAATGTCCTAAAGGGAGGCATTGGAATTGTCGATGTATCTTTGAAATTAAAATCCATAAAAGTATCTTGGATAAACAGGATTTCAAGCGAGAGAAACTCTCTATTCTTTTTTGTAGATAGTTTGTGCAAAGAAAGAGACTTTGATTTTGAATATCTATGTAAAACAAATATTACGAAATCAAATGATTATCAAATAATGGAACATTTTCCTCTATTCTACAAGGAAATGCTTGTATTTTTCAACGAATGTAAAAAAAATAAAAAACAATTTTATCTGAATGCATTATTGAAAGAACCGTTGTGGTGTAATAAAAATTTTATGTACAAAAACAAGCCAATATTTTTTCATAATTGGCTGAGGAGCGGTTTTAAATTTTTGAATGATATTGTAAATGAAAATGGCATAAAACCTTTGGAATGGTTTGATGACAAACTTATATGTAAAAAAAACTGGATGTGTGAATATATGATTATAAAAACAGTTATAACAAAAACCTTCAAAAGTTATGAATATTCAAATATACGATACGAAAACATTTTTCATGGGAGTACATCATACGATTTATTATGTAAAGGACATGTTAAAGTGTGTGATATCAATTCAAAGTTGATTTACGAAATTCTTTGTCATGAAAAATTTATACCTCCATTACACCAAACATATTACGGAAAGGTTTTTGAAATAACAAAAACGGCTTGGAAATCTATTTATGAACAAAAAATCTTATCCATAAGAGACAGAAGTATATCAGAATTTAATTATAAATTATTAAATAATCTATTGTGTAACAGAGAATTGCTGAAGAAATGGAAGATAGTAGAAAATGATTTTTGTGTCTTTTGCAGAGATGCTAAAGAAAACAATGAACATCTTATCTTAAAATGTAAAAATGTTTCTCATATATGGGACATTGTTAAACAAATTTTAAAATTTGATATATCGTGGAAAACAATTGTGATAGGATTTTACTATGAAAACAATGAAAAGACACTCTTTTTGAATAGCATAATATCTCTTATTGCCTGTAAAATATACAAGTATAAAATGTATTGTAGATTAGATAACAAAGACGAAAAACCTCAAGAAATATGTAACCACATAAAAAGTAAATTGAATTTTTATACAGAAGTGTACACAAAAATTCAGGATAAAAAATATGCTAAAGTTATGAAAGCAATTAAAGACAAATTGTAATTTATACACCTTTGTAGGTATGACTTTTTATAATATGAAACCTGACAAATATCTGACTATGCACATTTTTAACTATGTTACAATGTGAGTTTATTTTGAACAATTTGAATTGATTACAAACAACTATATTTCTATATCAAATAAAATTTTGTAATAAACCTTTTATATACTGGTATTTTGCAAAAAGTTCCCACTATGAGGAGGGGTCCTGTCCTCCTATAGTGCTGCCATGGGGGTTGTGATATGAACTTTTGAATTGTTAACCCCGCATATGGCAGTTTCAGGTTCTTTATGTACATAATTATATTGTTGTGTTGTTGGTTTTTCCGTAAAAATAAGAACCTTTTTTGCCATAACATGTTAATAAATTTTGTTATATAACAGTATATTATATGTGTGTGTGTTTGTATGTATGCATATATGTTTGTGTTTTCTATATGTAGAAATTTATATGATAAATTTATATATATGTATATGTATGCCTATATACATCTAATCCAAGGGGCCCCTGGCACCCTAGGTAAAGATTATAAGGGGGTCTCTGCGGAGACTTTACCCCGAAATAGTAATGTATTTTGGAATTAAAGACTGATATATGTGAAAAAAAAAAAAAAAAAAAAAAAAGTACATTTTATTAACTTTATTGATAAAATTTCAAGTTCCTATGGTATGTCCATGATTGCGATTACCCGTTGTACGAACGCGACACTCGCTTCGTCAATATATATATATATATATATATATATATATATATATATATATATATAAAGTCTCTTGTTTGGAAGTAAAATACAGAAAAAACTCTAAACACTTTGTTGAAATATTTCGACCGTGTTACCGGTCTTCTTCACGAAAACACGACTGAAGAAGACCGGTGACCCGGTCGAAATATTTCAACAAAGCCTATAGAGTCTCTCTCTCTCTCTGTCTATCTATATATATATGACTCGGCCTAAATTGCAATAAAATCAGTAGCAAAGAAATTTTCAACACTTCGTTCGTGTTCAGACCACAGGGGCTCGTCACGAATTGACCCTCTCTATTCTATATTTACATTTATTTGTAAATATAGAATAGACGATGTCAAATTTTAAAAAGACAAATATTTCGTGACGAGTCCCTGTGTTCAGACGAAATATGTTTCTCTTGGATTTTCTTTGCAGTTTCTTGAAAGTAATTTCCCTAAAAATTTCTCGCAGTTCTACAAATTAAAGACACCTTTGGTACATTGTCAGGGGTACAAATATTTCTTCTTAATAAATTTTGTCTGATTTCTCTATTAATATACACTTGATTTCTTTTTAATTTCATACTCGATTAACAAAAGTACATCCGGTGTGAGCATTGCCGGTGTGAGCTTCGTTGGCGACATTTTCGGTGCAAGAGTTCCCATGATTGACAATTTTATAACGTGGCCTTTGCGACGCCTAATTTCTTACTGATTTTACCATAAAATAAACTCTCGGCATGTAATTTTAAAATCAACGTCATTGTTTTAGTTGGTATTGGTTTTCCCTTTTCGCAGTCTCTTCCATCGTGCTAAAAGATTATGTAATGACACGCCAGTGTAAAGACACGTGTGACCATCTGAAATTATTTTTATTCCCGCCCCTTTAAATATTGGTCCAATCGCAGTGATTGTTCTTTCCTTGATGCGTCAACATTGACAGATTTGTTTTGAAACCAACTACCCGAGACCTCGAATGAACTTGAGAAGCTGAGTCGTTCACACTTACTGTAAATTCACAGTAAACAGGTGCATGATACACACACTTTGTTATACCCTTATCATTCTCACAATGAAATCATTTGTTATACCCTATCATTCTCACAATGAAATCATTTGTTATACCCATCATTCTCATAATGAAATCGTTTGTTATATCAATCTCACAATGAAATCATTTGTTATACCTATCAATCTCATAATGAAATCGTTTGTTATATATACCCTATCAATCTCACAATGAAATCGTTTGTTATACCTATCATTCTCATAATGAAATCATTTGTTATATCATTCTCACAATGAAATTGTTTGTTATACCTATCATTCTCACAATGAAATCATTTGTTATACATATCATTCTCACAATGAAATCATTTGTTATATATACCCTATCATTCTCACAATGAAATCGTTTGTTATACCTATCATTCTCATAATGAAATCGTTTGTTATATCATTCTCACAATGAAATCGTGTTATACCTATCATTCTCATAATGAAATCATTTGTTATACATATCATTCTCACAATGAAATCATCTATCATTCTCACAATGAAATCGTTTGTTATACCTATCAATCTCACAATGAAATCATTTGTTATATATACCCTATCATTCTCACAATGAAATCGTTTGTTATACCTATCATTCTCATAATGAAATCGTTTGTTATATCATTCTCACAATGAAATTGTTTGTTATACCCTATCAATCTCACAATGAAATCATTTGTTATATATATCATTCTCACAATGAAATCATTTGTTATACATATCATTCTCACAATGAAATCATTTGTTATATATACCCTATCATTCTCACAATGAAAATGTTTGTTATACCTATCATTCTCATAATGAAATCGTTTGTTATATCATTCTCACAATGAAATCGTTTGTTATACCTATCAATCTCACAATGAAATCATTTGTTATATCTATCATTCTCACAATGAAATCATTTGTTATACATATCATTCTCACAAGGAAATCGTTTGTTATACCCTATCAATCTCACAATGAAATCATTTGTTATACCCTATCACTCTCACAATGAAATCATTTGTTATATCTATCATTCTCACAATGAAATCATTTGTTATATCATTCTCACAATGAAATCGTTTGTTATATCATTCTCACAATGAAATCGTTTGTTATATCATTCTCACAATGAAATCATTTGTTATACCTATCAATCTCACAATGAAATCATTTGTTATACCCTATCATTCTCACAATGAAATCGTTTGAACATGTTATAGAGAGAAGTTTGTACCAGATATTTTACCCTCACATATACATACCCCCATCATAGCTCACATATACCCCCATCATAGGGGCCAGAAACCAAGTTTGAAACACACAATGTGAAGTCACATTTCAAAACCTCACACACCTATAGGTAACAAGCAACCTTTGTGTAACTATTTCTTTGTGAAAAAGTTAACGACTGTACATTAATATACACTTTCCTCCCAGTGACCTTCAAAGTGAATGACACACCCTCTGCTCAAAGTGTATGACACACTCTCTGGTCAAAGGCAATATCTGTATGAAGTATGAAAACCTAATTTATATTTATTAACTAAAGACTGGACATAATTTGCCTATATGGACAGACAAACAGCAAGCTTCTTACTGCTAAACAGTCTCACCAAACTGGAACTGTTGATTGTCCATAAGCCGTATGGAGGCTGGAGCACACCTCTGTCTGGCTATCTCCCTCAGGCAATTCACACCATTCATAAATTCAGGGAAGACAATGGAACCATATTTTCTGCATGGAGGAAGTGGTCGGATCTTGAGAGTTACTTCAGTCACGACACCCAGTGTTCCTGAAGGGAGATAACAATAAATAAATCCTCCGTTCCTGAAGGGAGATAACAATAAATAAATCCTCCAAGTTTCCAACACAGTCTATTTTACATGTATTTACATTTGAAAATATCTTCTCAAACTTGCATGACCAAAACAGAAATACTATATGGCTATTTTGGACAGAAATCTAATTTTCTTACTTTCACATAAAAGTTAGAATTGATTTTTTATAAATTAAGTAAATCTTAACTAAAACCAGACTTTAATATATATCATATGATAATAAATTATCATGAATGAATTTGCTAATGAAAAAAGAAATACATGTATACACTGCTTTTAAAAATTCAAATTCTCTTAGAATCTATTCATACTGTATATCATCTTATTCACTAGGCAATGCACATCTACTAGCAAATATATCATAGATGTATTAATTCCATAGAGTCATAATTTCAAGGATTATCATTTTTGATTTGATCCGCAGGTACAAAACTCCACAAGTTGCATATGGCTTACAAGAAAGTAACTAACATGCTTTAAGTTCACTGGTATGAAATTCCACAGATCTGATGTGACAGCGAACAAAGCGGAAATAAGTACCGTGCATAATAATATATGTTTACAATTATTACATATAACTGATGGGCCTGCATCTCTCTTTTTATTTTCTCTAAGTGTGTGTGTGCCTGCATGCATGTGTGCACATATTCAATCTACTGAATCTTGAAATATTAAAATGAAGTAAGTGACTGCATAGATCTTAACAAAAACTCTGTCTTTTATAATATTTCATAATATTTGACAAATAAAAAACTCATTCTTCAATAACATTTGATTAAATTACAGAATTCATTTGTGGAAAAAACCACAATGAATTTCAAAAATTTAATCATTGAATCTCCTCATGTTTGCATGCTTTACACATCATTCAATTCATTTCAGTGATAAATATCTCGATCATAAAATGAAAAGATATAATACAAACAAAACAAAATCAATAGATGATAAATAAATTCATTATGAATACTTAATTAAACTAGATATTGTTTTTATGAAAAACAAATGTCTCCCCAGCTCCCCAAATTGGAAGTGCTCCAAATGAAACCTCCTCCCCTTAATGTACTGGATGGTAAGGAGAAAGCATGAGCAGGAACATAGACACTATGAACTCCGATAAGCCACATAGGAGAAGTGCTCACAAACTATCTTACACTGTCCACCCCTTAGATCCACTATAACTTTAAGGACAACAATTGGATCCTCCTGTCCCTGCAATATGCACATCTGCAAATGGCATTGAAGTATTGTACAAAGTTTCAAGTCTATAGGATAAGCCATATAGGAGGAGAAGCATTCACAAACTATTTTAACATCCTCCACCCCTCTTAGATCCACTATAACTTTTAGGAAAATAATTGGATCCTCCTGTCCCGGAAATATGCACATCTACAAATGGCAATGAAGCATTGTACAAAGTTTCAAATCTATCCAATAAGCCATATAGTAGGAGAAGTGTTCACAAGCTATTTTACATCCTCCACTCCTCTTAGATCCACTCTAACTTTTTAGGAAAATAATTGGATCCTCCTGTCCCACCAATATGCACATTGACAAATGGCAATGAAGCATTGTACAAAGTTTCAAGTCTATCCGATAAGCCATATAGGAGAAGCTTTCACAAGATTTTGTGACAGACAGACGGACAGAAAGTACAAAAATAATGTTTCCCCCTGTACAAAAACGATGTCTTCCCCTGAAAGAGGGGAGACATAATAAATAAGAAATGCAAATTTTAAAGCTTTCAGAAATAAAATTGAGGGAGAAAACTGACCCAAGTTTTTCAAAGATGTTAATGTGACAAGGACAGTTAGCTGATAGTTATACCACAATGGGTATGCGATTCACACAATGTAACTGAACTGGAGGTCCATGGCCCACATCGTACACCTGAGTTACTTTCGCCTAGCTTTTGTGTTACTACTTGTTTTAGCGACTTAGGTTTGTCGCGACCGGGATTCGAACCCTGGCCCTCTGTATGTGAGGCGAATGCTCTAACCTCTACACCATTGCGGCGGTTTAAATGAAGTATTGTACAAAGTTTCAAGTCTATCGGATAAGACATATAGGAGAAGTCTTCACAAGCTACTTTACATCCTCCATCCCTCTTAGATCCACTATAACTTTTAGGAAAATAACTGGATAATTATGTCCCAACATTATGATCATCTAAAAATGGCAACTAGGAAGATTTGTTTTAACACAGTAAAACTGATGTCTCCCCTTCCATCTATCATGATTTTTTAATGCCCCAAAAATTCTATTATTTGACCATTACATAAAAGGTCAAAGGTCATCAAAAATGGAATGCGACACACTGTCTATTCATGGTATACCCACATAACAAATATCAAAGTCAAAAGACAACAAAGTTATGGCCCAGACAGACCTTGTACAAGAAGAATTCACACTAAAACAATATGTCCCCCTTCTGGGATGGGGTAACATAATAAAGCTGAAGTCCATCTGAGAAGCCATACAGGAAGAAAAGCATTCACAAGATTTTGTGACAGACAGACAGATGGACAGAAAGTACAAAAACAAAATGTCTCCCCCTGGTGAGACATAATAAACTAATCATTGGTCAAAAATGGCTCTGATAGTTTTCTTTCAATTTTTCTCTCCAACATTTCACTTTCATAGAAAAGAAGCAACAATATTTAGTTTTCAAAATATCAGTTTTTTTTAAATATACTTGGCATCAACAGCATGGGAAACGTGTTACCAAGTTGATAATCCTTGCCTTATTAGTAGAATGTACTCTTTTTCCTTCATGATAACCCAGGAAAGTATGACCTTAAAGACCCAATTTTAAGTTGACACCCCCAAATTGTAAGCTGCCTGCCAATCAAACATTTAACAATAGATCTCAGGTGGAGTGACATCTGCAGACACTGTGGTCTGGGGCTACCCCAGAGAGGTGTTTTGATAACAATAACAGCCAGTATCTACAGGCATTCTTTAGATCTTGAGGAAGCCCAATATACCTGAGTTTTGATAGCAAATGACCTGTCCACAACTGCTATTTTCTTGTAATTCAATTGTTTTTAAAAAGGCCCCTGAACAATGCAATTTCAATAAAATTGTAATTTTCCCCCTCTATATACCTGTACATGTATTATAAATTACACAATCAGAAATTAAACAATAATTTACACAATAAGTTTTAAAACTTGTAACCTATTGAAATAATTTATGTCATCAATTTATGACACCTCTATATTTATAACAGAAATTATTCATTGAGTCAATGAGAGAGAGAGAGAGAGAGAGAGAGAGAGAGAGAGGGGGGGTGGATGTAGAATGTGTGTCAGCTACCCTCTGCAGAGGTCCCTGAGACAGGTCCTGCGTATATCAAAACTATAAAAAAGCATAGACAGGTAGATTTCTACCATGTTCTGCCTCTGTGTATTTCTTTGAGTGTCATGGGATATAGTAATTAACACCTTGGTAGACCCTGGCCACTCCAGGTAAATAACATCTGTTTAGATTAGGCTCCGCCTACATTTTCACTGACCTTATGGTCATGAGATGGGTCTTTAATGTTTAACCATGAGAAATAGAAGGCATCTTCTTCTTACTATGGGGAATATGTGCACTAGGTTTGATTGTCCTACCCATATCTGTACTTTTCATCCTTCCCACATGATGCTGATGGACAAACTGCATATGATGGTTGGATACATGTGTCAAGTTTATCCTATCATTATTTATACTATTTCTATCTTGTTTTGTACCTATGAAATTAATCATGTAAGTTTGGCCTTGACCTTTGACTTTGCAAAACAATAAGTTTCTTGTAATTATAGTAATTATAGGAAACAAATGTACTAACTTTGAAGGTCCTAGCCTAATAAGTACTGTTTTTATTTGACCCACCAGGTGCTGACAGACGGACAGATATGCAGGTGTATAAAAAGGCATCTCTGTAACTCCAGAAGCAGTGGTACTCACCCTCTGATCCTAGGATGAAGTGGTGGATGTCTAATCCTGATGACAGGCGGGGCACCTGACAACTCTTCTCCATCACACCCTGTGGAGTCACAAACTTTATGTGAAGTACCTGCAATCAAACAGAATTCTAATTAAGTATCATTGTGATAGGAGAATGACTGACCAGTCAAACACTGTTACATTTGTACAGTGCTAAACACTTTTCAATGATTAACTAAACAATGCATTACAATACTCTTTATATTTAAATTCCTTCACAAAGGGTATGTCATTAGTATATTAGAGCATATTGTTCATCCAAGTCACCATACTCTTTTCTATAAGACATATTGTTCATCCAAGTCACCATACTCTTTTCTATAAGACTTTTGCAAGCTTCAGAATCTTAATTATGCTTCAATACTCAAACAGGAACCATTTCAAGATTACATTTTAAGAAGATTGTTGCATAGCATTTTGAAAAACGAGAGCTATTCTGTTGATCGATTCCTGCATGAAATCTTAATTTTAATCCGTAGATTATCAATCAGAACTATACAGCACATTTTGATACACTGATTTTTATCTCTGCTATTTAATCTCGGAACAGAGGTACATGTACTTGCCTTCCAGCAGATTGCATGATTGATGTATTCCTTACAATCTGCATAACTCCAATATAATTATCTATTATAGAATTAACATTAATTATCTATTATAGAATTAACCTTCAAATTACTGAGAGTCTTACGTTTAAAAATAAAGAAACATTGCGATCTCACTTTTTCATATTCAGGATGAAAGATTTGTTAGAAAATTATCTCACTAAAAATAAATAGATCGTCCCTATTTTTGTAAGAAAAAATTGCCTTCACTAGATTAACCAGCATGCAGTATAAGGAAGCTACTACAGATGGTATCACAGGCACCTGAAGTATGGATATTACTACCCCCCCCCCTTTTTTCATAATTTTTTTTTTGGTGGCAATAATTTCTCTGAAATGTATGAATTCCCAGTCTATCTCATCCCTCTTTCGATTCATGTAATCGTTTCACGCTTTTTGTAAGCTTTAAAGATTGGCCTTCTACCGGTATAATAAAATACACAAGGTAAGAAACAAAAATTTGTAAACAAACGGGGTCCCCGTTTCCGGGCACATTTTCCAAGTAATTACAGCGTTACCTAAGGAATTTTGACGAGCGACAGGTCGGGGAGATGTCATACTACAAGTCTCTTCAACTCAAAACCCATCTCATCTCTTTTATTTGACACAATCTTGCGTGCATTGATCGGACAGGGCTTCATCTCTTCCACTGGCAGCCAAAAAGGAGGTCACAGAGTACGAATTTATAACGTGTCGTGTGATTGGTCCGCGAATAATCCCGAGACCCTTCGGATGATCCCGAGACTAAGCAATGTCTTTGCGAACCAATCACACGGCGCGTACAACAAATTCGTACTCTGTGACCTCCTTTTTGGCTGCCAGTGGAAGAGATGAAGCCCTGTCCGATCAATGCACGCAAGATTGTGTCAAATAAAAGAGATGAGATGGGTTTTGAGTTGAAGAGACTTGTAGTATGACATCTCCCCGACCTGTCGCTCGTCAAAATTCCTTAGGTAACGCTGTAATTACTTGGAAAATGTGCCCGGAAACGGGGACCCCGTTTGTTTACAAATTTTTGTTTCTTACCTTGTGTATTTTATTATACCGGTAGAAGGCCAATCTTTAAAGCTTACAAAAAGCGTGAAACGATTACATGAATCGAAAGAGGGATGAGATAGACTGGGAATTCATACATTTCAGAGAAATTATTGTCACCAAAAAAAAAATTATGAAAAAAAGGGGGGGTAGTAATATCCATACTTCAGGTGCCTGTGATGGCATTGGGTTCTAAGGGGGAAATAAGAAATTTAATTGACCTAATACTCTATTCTATATGCGTACTTATACCACAACCTGGCTGTTTTTGCTCATCATCATGTCAGAAGATATCAAAAGTTTAGATTTTCAGAGACTTATATTTCGTGTTACCTATTTTGTTTCTAACATCTTGATTCTATTTTGAGTGACAAATTCCCAACATTTACTTGAATTAACTTTCTTTAATTGGCCAGTCTTTATCAATCTGCTATATTCGGTTCTAGTTTCCCTTGAATATACATGGATACTGCATGTTTAACATTAAAACATAAAAGATGAATGAAACATGACAACCATTGTGAAAGACTTTTCGGACAGGGAAAATTTATCACTGATCACTACTTTAACATTCCAAACAAAAGGCCTGCAGGCCTTATTAGTTACCCGAGCTTTAGTTAAAAGTATCACCATGAGCCATGAAATGTATAATAAGTTTCCTGTTCTTCATATCTAAGCTATATTCTAAAATTCAAAAGCAGTATAATACAAGATTGTGTTCTTTTAAAAAACACAAATGCCCCAAAAAGTGTCCAGAACCTTGGGTTGCAAAATTCACAATTTTGGTACATCTTTTTCTGCTTTTCCTAAATATGCATTTAGTTTTTAAACAGTATCAGCAAAATTTAAAAAAATCTTTCAAATGATAAAGACAATAATCACCATGATAACTTTGGCCCCAACCTGGAACCAAAACTCCAATCCCTCAGATCATAAAATCTACAATTTTTGCATAGGACTATCTTCTACTTCTAAACATTCATTTAGTTTCCATTCAATGTTAATAGCATTAAAGAAGATCTTATTTAAATGACACAAACACTATATGCCAAGTTTGGCCTTGCCCTAGAGTAAGAACCTGGGAATCATGAAATTTACAAGTTTGGTAGAGGCCTTCATGCTCTACATGACTATGCATTTACCGGTAGTTTTTCTTACAGACGTATGGTTGTAGAGAAGATTTTTGAAAATTGGTCAATTTTTGGCAGTTTTTCCTCTGTTCCATGGGCCCATGGGGTGCAAGAGTCCTGAAATTTACAATTTACATGTCCCCCTTGTCCAAAAGATGCTGCGTACTAAATTTGAAAAGAACTGGAATGATAGTCATCAAAAAGAAGTTACAAATGTTCTATTGTTAATGAACAACAGACGTTGGCACGACGACATACACAGACCAATAGCAATACATCACCTGAGTGATGTAAATAAGAACAGAGGAAGGGATTCCCCTTCAAAACCCACTTCTTTACACTACGATGAATATACCCATGAACTCGGAGCTAAAATTGCCAGATTTGCTATTGAACATGGAAACACTGAATACAAGAGGCCCATGGGCCACATCACTCACCTGAGTCACCTTGGCCCATATCTGAAGACTTTCCATATATATTTGCATGTAAAACCTTAGTCCCTATTATGGCCCCAACTACCCCTGGAGGCGACGATTTTTGCAAACTTGAATCTACACTACGTCAGAAAGCTTTCATGTAAATGTCAACTTCTTTGGCCCAATGATTCTTGAGAAGAAGATTTTTAAAGATTTTCCCTATATTTGTATGTAAAACTTTGAACCCCCCCCCCCCCCCCCCCCCACACACACACACACTTGTGGCCCCATTATTTCCTGTATATTGATATATCAAGATATTGATATATATCCATATGCAAACTTCCCCGCAGACGTTCACACCTTTATGAAACGCTCAAATTCTCGACATCCTGTACACAAACACCTGTACATGTTAGTCGGCACATTGTCGAGCAGCACGAGTTCACCAAATAAGAGAAGGATCATTTGACTTTGAAAATGAACAAACAAATATCACATGGTATAAATTGGCATTGATTTCAATTTCATAAATAGCATGAATTATAGCAGCTGAAAGAAATGTGGACCATAAAATGACAATTAAAAGCATTGGTTTATTTGTGCAACTAATTTAATAGATTGACATTTATATTAGTGCACCACATGTCTTTTAATGTATAATTTTTATTGTAATTACATATAAGGATATTAGATGATTTAGATCCGCTGTCTACATGTTTACAGGTAGTGTAGAAATATGAAAAGTGTACAGTTGACAACGATTGAAATATAAGAATGCGGACAATTTTTTGTTTATTCAGTGACTCACGAACTTACCCGTCTTCTGAATGAAAGTTGTAGAACAAACATACTATTTTTTGGTCAGTTATAACACCCGAAAACGGTGGTAAAATCATCTTTTTGGATCCATTGTGCTCTTCGTGAACTGAATACAGTTTGCTAGCGAAGATGGAAAAAATAATTATAAAACTGTATCACGGTGGTAAAAAAAATCTAGTAAATCCAATGAAGTTGTAGTAATAAAGATTATATATTTATTTTATTTTTGACTGAGTGGGCGTTAGATAGCTAGGCACGTAACATTGGTTTAAGAAAGGGGACAGTCCTACATATGTAACTCGCGCCAGTCAAATAATTTAACACGGGGAAAAAGAGAAATTAAATGTATAAGAATGAAGTGGATTGGGACAGTTTGAGTGGATGAAGACCAACACCTACCACCATCACCACACACATGTACACAATCTAAGGTTTTAAAGATTGGACAGTTTAAGCACCATTTCCTGTCGCTATTATGGGCTGGATTATTGAATTAAGATATATTTATTGGCACAACACATGTCCAGTTTATTAATTGGCAAAACACATATAATATAGCATTCAGTTCGTCTGTCATAATTTAATTTTACTTGTAACGCGCAATTTGATTTGTTGAGCATGCTGAAAAAATATTCATATTGTATAAATGTAACTTGGTATGGGGACACACCTCCTTGACAACCAAGACGACACTACTTTTCCTTTTCTAATTTTACATTGGACAATGGAACACTGATACGTTGATAGGCCTTTGAACTAGGCCTATGAAATAGAAAATCAATGTGCACAATAAATACTGTATTGTCTGAGCCCCCCCCCCCCCCCCCCCCCCCAACGCAAAAAAAAAACCAAAAAACCAAAACACAGTCTTTGTTTACAAGTAAAGTTAAATATTAAAAAAAAAAAAAAAAAGATTCTTGACATGTACAACGATTTTCATATGGGGGTTACTTGATCCGCCTATCGAAGCATAAAATGCGCCATGAATGTCTTACAACAGATGACGTCATGTCTCATCGATAACATGTGGATCGCTATCTATGAATTGCTTACATAATTTACTGTGTCAGATTTAACTGGCGGCAATGCTGCATGCTATGGTAAGTAATATTGTAGTTTAAATCTTTTATTTTGAATTTCTTTTTTCCTGACCAGGCCATGCTAATATTCAGCCCGAAACCTGGATACTGTAAATCAAAGAAGGACTTGCCCCCAATGTACGTAAAGTTAGGTTAAATAAAAAAGTTATTTCGAATGTTAACAATCTAAAGCTGCGTAGTAACTATTTTGTAGAATAAATAAAGCAAAAATTATTCAATATAATATCAGTACCATACAAGAATACTTGCGTGAAGCCTGAATATTTTCCGATATCCCAAAATGAAAGAAGACGCCATGTACATTTCAGTCATTAGGCCTAACAGTTTCGGTAACTGTCGTTTCGTTCAATGCTAATGTTTATGATAATAATGTAAAACTACCAAAATTGTACACAGTGCAACGATACAATGAAGATGCTATGTGAACAACTTTAAAAGATGAAAACAACTAGGTATTGAAAATGAACATCTATAGTAAAAGGGCAAAACAAGCTGCAACCGAAAACTATTATTAGGTGAGGGAATTTCCCTTGCTTTAAAAATAAACATCGAACTAAAATGACCTATACATGACACGAAATAAAAAATGTAGTTTCTTTCTCCTTAAGATACTTAAATTAGCCATATTTTTTATAAAATTCAAGTTTACCACCACTAGCGCATTATAACCGTAATATTTTTCAGCAATCCGGAATATCGTTTTTTGAAAAATAAAAATAGTGCTCCTAGCTCGCCCTAAAATATTTTTGCATTTATGGTCAACTGAAAAGGCGTATATCATAAAAATACTTTAAATATTTTGTGCGAGATGAAACCAGTATGGCAAAACCTTTACAAAATAACCAGTTTTTGGTGAAAAATGACAAATATACGGTACCATATCCGGTTCTAGTATGTATACATCCTTAGTTGTGCTCCTATTTTTAAAATCTAACATGTTTTTTTAAACCCCGGATTCTGATACATATTTATAACACAAATACTCCTATTAAACATTTACTTTCATTTTTATATATTTAAAGGGCCATATTTTGGGGTTTGTGAATCAGGTTCTTTCAGCTCTTCTGGCCCAGTGGTTCTTGAGAAAAAGATTTTTAAATGACCCACCCTATTTTTGCATTTTTGTGATTATCTCCCCTTTGAAAGGGACATGTCCCTTCATTTGAATAAACTTGAAAGCCCTTCATCCAAGGATGTTTTTGGCCAAGTTTGGTTGAAATGGCCCAGTGGTTCTGGAGAAAAAGTCAAAAATGTGAAAAGTTTACAGACGGACAGACAGATGGATGACGGACAAAATGTGATCAGAAAAGCTCACTTGAACCTTCGGTTCAGGTGAGCTAATAAGGCTCAGTAAGCTAAAAAGGCTGCCAAAAGTTACCATGTCTGTTCTATGCATACAATGTATCTGGTTTTGTGTCTAGTATTGCTTAGAGCATGAAACCCTAGTTACCAGGTCCTCAATATTGCCATAAATGTTTTTCTTCATTCCAGAGGCTCTTGTAGCCACCCAACCTCCCAGAGAGCTAAACTCCATGGAGTCTGGTTCATGTCCAGTGCAGAAACCCTTTTCTGCCAACTAAAAGCAAACATATAATTTGAGAGATTGGTATTTGCTTCATTTAAGGAATGTTCATATAAATAAAGGAAGCAATGGGGTTATTGGTGCAATTGCAAATTTATACGAAAAATACCCCAGCTTCCATTGTTTATACATCCCCAATACTACAAACATTGTTTATACATCCCCCAATACTACAAACATTGTTTATACATACCCAATACTACAAACATTGTTTATACATCCCCCAATACTACAAACATTGTTTATATATCCCCCAATACTAAAAAAATTGTTTATACATCCCCAATACTACAAACATTGTTTATACATCCCCAATACTACATTGTTTATACATCCCCAATACTACAAACATTGTTTATACATCCCCCAATACTACAAACATTGTTTATTCATCCCCAATACTACAAACATTGTTTATACATCCCCAATACTACAAACATTGTTTATATATCCCCAATACTACAAACATTGTTTATTCATCCCCAATACTACAAACATTGTTTATACATCCCCAATACTACAAACATTGTTTATACATCCCCAATACTACATTGTTTATACATCCCCAATACTACAAACATTGTTTACACATCCCCCAATACTACAAACACTGTTTATACATCCCCCATACTACATTGTTTATACATCCCCAATACTACAAACATTGTTTATACATCCCCAATGCTACAAACATTGTTTATACATCCCCCAATACTACAAACATTGTTTATACATCCCCAATACTACAAACATTGTTTATACATCCCCAATACTATAAACATTGTTTATATATCCCCCAATACTACAAACACTGTTTATACATCCCCAATACTACAAACATTGTTTATATATCCCCCAATACTACAAACATTGTTTATATATCCCCAATACTACAAACATTGTTTATACATCCCCAATACTACAAACATTGTTTATACATCCCCCAATACTACATTGTTTATACATCCCCAATACTACAAACATTGTTTATACATCCCCAATACTACAAACATTGTTTATACATCCCCAATACTACAAACATTGTTTATACATCCCCCAATACTACAAACATTGTTTATACATCCCCCAATACTACAAACATTGTTTACATATCCCCCAATACTACAAACATTGTTTACACATCCCCCAATACTACAAACATTGTTTATACATCCCCCATACTACATTGTTTATACATCCCCAATACTACAAACATTGTTTATACATCCCCAATACTACAAACATTGTTTATACATCCCCCAATACTACAAACATTGTTTATACATCCCCCAATACTACAAACATTGTTTATACATTCCCAATACTACAAACATTGTTTATACATCCCCAATACTACAAACATTGTTTATATATCCCCAATACTACAAACATTGTTTATACATCCCCAATACTACAAACATTGTTTACACATCCCCCAATACTACATTGTTTATACATCCCCAATACTACAAACATTGTTTATACATCCCCAATACTACAAACATTGTTTATACATCCCCCAATACTACAAACATTGTTTATACATCCCCAATACTACAAACATTGTTTATACATCCCCAATACTACAAACATTGTTTACACATCCCCCAATACTACAAACATTGTTTATACATCCCCAATACTACAAACAACCTAGAATTTTATTTCAATGTATTTATAAAAGAAGAAAAGACACATTACTTTCCATACAAAGCAAGCCTCTTTGTGACAAAAGTATGAATTTATTTTTGAGGAAATATAAATACTGAACTAGCAAAGGATTATTATTGACAAAAATTGCTGTTTTGATATTATAAAGAAGTTTATTATTCAAAACGTACCCTTCTTTCTAAATCCTGGCCAATGATTCCGGACTCACAGTGGGCTGCTAAATTTTTTTCATCTATCCACAGTATCTTGTTCTGAAATGAAGTGAAATTTAACATGACATGTACAGATGTATCCTATATTCACTTGCTGTTGTGTTAAGCACATGCAGGTTCATCTAGGAATCATACAAAAGGCCATGCCATCAGTCCATTTTTCAGATTTGCTTCATATATTTTGTAACAATTAAGAAAGTGGCAAATAGGCTAATAAATGATTTCTGCATATGCATACCTGGTGTTGCGATGGCAATAATATGCTACTTTTTAAAGTGTTTAGCATAGTTACAGCATTTTTTGTCATCAGTTGCAATTGGATTTCTACTTCACTTTTGAGTTTCCAGATAAACACCTCCTATGAGCCGACTTTGAAAACAAGTCTACATGTCTGCTATATACTGATGAGATATCAGATAGGGTGCCAATCTAGTCTGATCTCTTAGCAGGGTTTAATGTCAATCTAGTCTGATCTCTTAAGAGGGTTTAATGTCAATCTAGTCTGATCTCTTAAGAGGGTTTAATGTCAATCTAGTCTGATCTCTTAGCAGGGTTTAATGTCAATCTAGTCTGATCTCTTAAGAGGGTTTAATGTCAATCTAGTCTGATCTCTTAAGAGGGTTTAATGTCAATCTAGTCTGATCTCTTAAGAGGGTTTAATGCCTATTTAGTCTGATGTCTTAACAGGGTTTAATGTCCCCGAAATTTTGCAGCCCTTCACCGACAGTGATGACGTCTCCATATGAGTGAAATATTCTCGAGAGGGATGTTAAACAATATTTAATCAATCAATCAATGCCAATCTAGTCTGATGTCTTAACAGGGTTTAATGTCAATTCAGTCTTGCAACCATTGCTGCTAACCATTTAGCTGACTGATGTATGTAAGTAGAACCAACCATACCCAACCTTACATAAAGTGAAAGAAAACTCTTTCTCCACATAAACGTACATGATCCAGTATCAGAACTGCTAGTGAAAACTACTAGTGTTACACCTTGTTAAATTTGCCAATGCAAAGCCAGCAAGTACTTTCAATACTTTAAGTTTTAACAATTGAAATTATTGGTTTCAACATTAAAAATATTTTTAAAAATTCCTTATCTTACCACCAAAACAGTACTAAGACTCCTTGCTATTTGTGATGTGTACAACTAACACGAGAGGTCCATGGTCACTATGCTCACCTGAGTCAACCTGGTCTTGCTTGCCAGAAGATTTTTAATAAAGATATCTTTACCCTCTTCATTCCCATGAAAACTTTTGAACCAATCTAAGCCAAATGGGGTCCTGACTTAACTCAACTTGAATCCACACAACATTTGGATGCCTTATATTTCCCTATACTCATGTATCATGTAAAATTTTATCCCGGATTTCAGCCTTACCCTAACCTCGTGATCCATATTTTAAAACAAAGATTTCAAATTTTCCCCCATACAGTCTCATGTAAAACTCTGAATCCATATTATGGCCCAAACATACCCCCAGGGTATCCAACCTCCAAAAGCCACAAACTGAACAAACTTGACTCCTACCTGGGGATGTTTTCTCATGAATATGACTAATCATAACCCTGAATGTAAAAGTTTTCCCCATTATATTCCAATATAAAACTTTGATCCTGTGTAGTGGTCCACTCTATCTACTGCAGTCATGATTTGAACAAGAGGCCCATGGGCCACACTGCTCACTTGAGTCACCTTGGCCCTGCTGTTGTTTGGCTTTTGTGATCTTCAAAGATTTTTTCTTCAATCTTTGTTCTCATGAAAATGATTTTAAAGGGTCTCAACATATATTTATCTGAATATAGATTCACATAAAATGGGGATGCCTCAACAATGATATGACTAATATGACCTTGCTGTTCTGGGAGAAGGTCAAGGTCACATAAATGATGGTATGAAATGAAATATCTTGCCATATTAAGATATTTATATATCAAAGGCCTGAAGGGCCTGAGAGTCAACTCGCACTTAATTGTCAACAATGGAATAGGTAATCTTCAAGGAGGAACATAGTAATCAAGGATGAAGAATATTGTGTGTGTACTTCTTTTAGTGGAATTTATATTTTAGTGCATCATGCCTGACAGTGTGTACAGTGGCTAAATCAACTAAGCCAAAATATAGATTACACATCCAACATGGATATAAAGAAACATTGCTGATTCAGGATTGTGCTAAGCAATCCATGATCTACAAATGCTAAGAATTGGAGGAAAATTATCATGTAGTCATACAGTACTTTATATCACAACAGAAACCCATAAAATAAGTACCACCATGGTTCTAAGAACATACCATCCAACAAAAAAGTTTATCAAATCAACAGCTTGATCTAAAACTTTAGTCAATGTTACAATGATAACTGTAGTTGACCTCTTGTAAGAGACATCACTAAAGCCCTCTGCATTGTGGATTTCCAGTCTTTTTACTGTAGTGACTCTTAAGCGTATATATTTTTAGAGTTTATTCAGCAACTAGTCATAACAAGAGGCCCATGAGCCACATCGCTCACCTAAGCAGCAGCTTCTAGCAATATACAAGCTTGAGCAAAACTATCATTATACAAGCAGCTGGGTTCAGAAAAAAACTTTTCAAAGGCAACAACTAACAAGAGGCCTACAGGTCTTATCGGTCACCTGAATACAAGTGAAAAATTATCTCTACTCCCAAGGGCTATGAAATCTAGAAAAAATTTCCTGTTCTAAGCTAAATTTTTAACATTCAGCAAAACTATAAAATAAGATGTGTTTTTACAACTTCAATGCCCTCATAAGTGCATACACTGATGAAAAGATTCACATAATATAATAGGTGTATTAACATTAAAAAGATACGACTAATTTGGACCCATCCTAGAGTCAAAAACCCTGGTTTGTGAAATTCACCATTTTTTGTACATCTTTTTCTACTATTCCTTAGTATGCATTTGGATTTTATACAGTATCAGCAAATTAAAAAAAAAACCCACTATATACTAAGTTTGGCCCCACCTTGGGATCAGAACCCCTACCCCGGGGATCATCAAATTTACAATTTTGGTAGAAGCTTTCCTGCTTTACATCTTAATGCATTTAGTTTTTCTTAAACATGTGCGGCTCTTGAGAAGAAGATTTTTGAAAATTGATCAATTTTGGGCAGTTTTTGCCCTGCCCCTAAGGTTTCAGGGGTGCAGGAATCCTGAAATTTACAATTTATGCCCCCCTTCCTCAAAAGATATACTTCATACCAAATTTGAAAAGAATTGGAATGATAGTTGTTTCGTATTATCTAAGCTAGTGAAAAACAACATGTCTTGTCATTTCATCGTTACTTGTTTATCTGAGTAACCGTTTACTTTACAACAATGTCATAGCACGTCAAAGTCATTATGACGTCACATACACCCACACAGCAATACATTTCGCGACAATAGCTATCAAGAAGAAGTTAAAAATGTCTATTGTACACACATTTAATAACTGACCATTTGGGCCCCACACTGATACCAAAACCCCTATCCCTGGAATCATCAAATTTACAATTTTGGTAAAGGACTACTTGTTCTTTCTAAATATCCATTTCGTTTCAATTTAGCATCATATAGCACTAAAGAAGATGCTATTTAAGTGTTTTACACATAAACACTATATAACAAGTTTGGCCCTGCCCTGGGGTCAAAACCCCTACCTTGGGGATCATCAAATTTACAATTTTGGTAGAGGCCTTCCTGCTCTACATCACTACCGGGTATGTATTTAGTTTTTCTTAAACGTGTGGTTCTTGAGAAGAAGATTTTTGAAAATTGATCAATTTTGGGCAGTTTTTGCCCTGCCCCTAAGGCTCTAGGGGTGCAGAAATCCTGAAATTTACAATTTATGTCCCCTTGCTCCAAAGATGATTCATACCAAATTTGAAAAGAATTGGAATGATAGTTATCAAAATGTTAAAAATGTCTATTGTTCACACATTTAATGACTGGCCATTTTGGCCCCACCCTGATACCAACACCCCTACCCCTGGGATTATCAAATTTACAATTTTGGTAAAAGACTACTTTTCTAAATATCTATTTAGTGTCAATATAGTATCAACATCACTAAAGAAGATGTTATACACCATATTTTGCCGAATATAATACCCAGTGGCGTTTAACACGCACCCCCCACTTTGAGCCTAAAAGTTGGTAAAAAAACGCACTTCGGGTGTATAATACGCAGCAAAAATTTTGACCAAGCGGTAATCTTTATTTTATACTTAGTGTTAATTTTCACTTAATATTTTTGCATAAATAATGAATTCTAAACAAAGCACAATAATTTACCAACTTTTTGAGATGAGGTCTACATCGCGGTAATCTTCAATGAGAATCTTCAGGGAAATATCAACCCGGACAAGCCTGTTCATTTCAGCAAAGCAGGAGATTTTGTAGCATTAAAGTCTTAACTGACTCAATATTTCCTTTGTTGAAACTCAAAATCAATCAAATAGCTGATGTTATAAAAATAAAATTAAACAATTAAACTATCGCTTATTTTACTGTAATCAACACACCATGGTAGGTACAAAGATGCAAATTATCAACTCCTCGTTAACTACAATGACTATGATCAAAGGCATGAATGGGATCTCTAAATAATTAGTGCTCTGACTGTAAAAACAATGCTTTGGATACAGTAGAAAAATATAGAATTTAAACATAATCCTCTGAAATTTTGTTTCATGAAAATGGTAAAGTACGTCAGTCCTTTACAGCAAAAGAAAAATTAAAAGTAATAGTGTATATGCCATGACTCATGGAAATCGGGCAGCAGGCAGAGAGTTTTCCATCAACGAGGCAAACGTACGTCTCTGGAGACGCCAGAAAGAAAGAATAAAACAGCTACCAAAGACAAAGAAGGCAGAAAGAGGTCGCTCAGCAATAGAAACAGAACTACTTGAATGGGTTACAGATCGCAGACAAAAGGGATATGGAATATCAACTGCCAAACTACGACTAAAAGCACTGAAAATTGCCAAGAAAGAACCAAAAGCGCAGGACTTTAAAGCATCAGTGGATTGGTGTTACGCTTTTTTGAAGAGACACGATTTATCCATCAGAACACACATTTCTCAAAAATTACCCGAGGACTATGAGGATAAACTTTCCAATTTCCAGTTGAAAGCTTCATGATCAAGATGAGGAAGAAACATCAGTACAGTCTATCACAGATCGGGAACGCAGATCAGACTCCTTCAACTTTCGATCTCCCAGCCGACACCACCATCAATCGGAAAGGTGCTTCTACAGTTTCAATCAAAACCACGGGGAATGAAAAAAAAACGATTTACAGTGATGTTAGCGTGTACTGCCGACGGAGGAAAGCTGCCACCGTATGTTGTGTTCAAAAGAAAAACTATGCCCAAACTTCAGTTTCCCAAGGGAATATTTGTGAATGCTCATCCCAGAGGTTGGTTTGATGATGCTATTACGAAAGACTGGATAAAGAAAGTGTGGGGACGACGTCCGGGTGATGGAAAAAGTAACAGTATGTTAGTGTTGGATGCATTTCGATGCCATCGATCTCCAGCAGTGAAGGCTATGTTAAAGGAAGAATGAGGAAGCCGGAACTCGACACCATTTGCCGATGGATATGTGATGCGTAGGAAGAACTGGATCCGAAGATCATCGTACATGCATTTAAGAAATGTTCCATTTCAAACGCTATGGACAGATCCGAAGATGACATCTTGTGGGATGATAACATTCGTAAGGACAGTGAATCTCCAGTTGATTCAAGTGATGAGGATTGCGATGAAAATGATATTGTATATGATGATGACACCGATGACGACACGCCACTCTCTGTGCTCAGAGACATTAAATTTTATAAATTATTTGAAAGTGACGATGAGGAGGACTTCGAAGGCTTTTGAAATGTGTATTCACAACGATAGATTACAAATATTACGACTGTGTGTTTATATATTATAGATCTACCTGTATATATCGTCATGCATGCTCACATGTTAATTTATGTCTGAAAATCCGCATGAATTCTTGTTTCATTTATTAAAATGTGTGGAAAAAAATTTTGTTAGGTATTTCTTTACCCGGAGGGGGTATCTAACAAAAGCACAGTGTACACAACAATGGCTTCGTAAAACACACGTTCGGGGCACCCTCTCATTATGGTAATTATTTCTTTTACGCAAGAATAGTTATTTCAAAGATTCAAATCAGTATTTCATTAAAAATTAGGCCTATTCATAAAACTTACAGTAAACCAACTTTTAGCAAGTGACAAAATTATTTTCCAACAATTTTAGCACGTGACAAGGCATTATTGTGTACACATGCTTTCAATAATGGCGGCATGCAATGTAATGAATAGTCAGATCCAATGCAATTTAATTGGCTGTTTCATGATAATTGAATTATTTAGATATTGTAAGTATCACATTTTCTGTAATTTTACGTTTCTGTAGTAATTTTCTTGAGGTCGAATTTTCTAGTTAATAAATAGGTGAACGTGAAAAGGCGTACAGTATCCGAAGTCTTGGTCTTTGAGTGAAATATTACACTACTTAATCGCCGAGTTTCATCTGGAAAAAAAGGTCAAAAACCTATTGTGGTATATAATACGAACCCCTTTCTGGCACAAAAATATTCTCTAAAAAAAGTGCGTATTATATTCGGCAAACTACGGTAAGTATTTTACACATAAACACTATACACCAAGTTTGGCCCTGCCCTGGGGTCAAAACCCCTACCTTGAGGATTATCAAATTTAAAATTTTGGTAGAGGCCTTCCTGCTCTACATCATTACGCATTTAGCTTTTCTTACACATGTGTGATTCTTGAGAAGATTTTTGAAAATTGGTCAATTTTGGGCAGTTTTTGCCCTGTCCCAATGGCCCCAGGGGTGCTGGAGTCCTGAAATTTACAATTTATGTCCCCCTTGTCCCAAAGATGATTCATGCCAAATATGAAAAGAATTGGACTGGTAGTTATCAAGAGAAAGTTAAAAACGTTGCACGACAACAACCAATTGCAACAGGTCACCTGAGTAAACTCAGGTGACCTAAAACTCATTAATTATCAAACTTAATTATTAAACTTAACTACAAATTCATTAATTATCATATGCCCTTGTAGATGGTATGGCCTAAAGAGCTAGGTACGTTAGGAAGCAAAATCGGCCCTGTCTACAAATTTGATCAAATTAAACACGTAAGACGTCCACAATATGCCATTGTCAGAAAACATTAATTTTGACGTCGACCTTTATGAACAACATTTTGGAAGGCAAAAAAGAACTACTTCGAATTATCCGACCCTAAATGGAATAGAAAGAAATCTACAAAATAAAAGATAAGAGTGTTTAGTTTTAACCGTGGAATTAAGAACTAGGCTAGACCATGTTTTTGTAACATATCACTACCAATTATTGCCGAAAATGTGCGAATGTTGGCACAAAGAGAATCAATGTGAGCTATTACCTATGCCTATAGTCAATAGTTGTTTTTTTTAAATTTTTCATGAATTCTTTTTAAAATATATTTTGCGCTTGCTGTACGTTGCACAGGTCTTCCATATTTGATCGACATTTACAAATTTTGTCATACCCTTTTACCCATGTGAAAAATACATTATAGGAAAGTGACTGGAATTAAAATAATGTCTGTTTGCCTTAAATGTCGTTTGGATATTTAACAAGTTGAATTCTTTTAATTGAAAATTGAAAGAATGTGTAATCCCTTTTGTCATGCCACGGATATTAAGAAATCACACTGGTACATGTAATTGTCCAATCAAAATCAAGATGAACTTAGTGTATTTTAGTTTCACATATTCAAAAGAATTTTTCTTACATGCGGGACTTTCTCATTTGCTTTTCAATCTAATTAGAATTAGATCTTCCATCTGTTTCCCGGTTTTCGATGGTCGCGACGTATCGAAAACCGGGGAGCAGATGGAAGATCTAATTTTAATCAGATTGATTTCCTTTATTCTTTTCTCTCAATTTTTGCATCCCGATTAGGAAATCCTGGGTAATTGTAGTTTTCTAAGGATTTATTTGATGTTGGTAACTGATGCTACTTCTTGGAGTGCACTCAGGCTGTTTACACACGTGAAAAACACGCTGATTTGGTTATGTTTGTGGATAGAAAAAAAAATAGAAAATTCCATGCAGGGTGTTGGGACAGGTAGCATAGAACATTTCTGATTATTATACTTTCATGTAAAATACTTGAATCTGATTGGTCGAGAAGCATTTGAAAAAACATATTGTTACCCTCTGAGAACAGAAAGCACGCGCCCCAGGGTGATAATATCTAGCAACGGGTAACACTACTTGACAACGGGTGATATCATAAAAAATTATCACATGCGTCAAATTTATGCGCGTACGGTTCGCCGTAGATTGTTAGACGACGTCATTTGAGCGTTTGTAATAAACGGGAATATCCGCATCGATACACAAAATATTGCATGACAGTGATTGATCAAATGTCAACAGACGTATGTTTTTCTGCTTTCCTGTTTACATAATATTCGGTATAATAAAACAAATATTGCATGTAGTTGAAGGTAACATTGAAATTTTCACCCCTCGGTTGACAATGGTTTTCTCGGGGTGAAAATTTTCAGTGTTACCCTCAACTACATGCAATATTTATATACTGCCGTATTTGGCATCAATTTAGCAAACTGATTTTTGATGTTTATTTTTCCTATATAAGAGGCCGAATTAATATACCGTGATTTTTTCTTGATTTCTTTTTTTATTTACCAACAACGAGTCCATTTTAAATCAACATTAGGCTTCAATTTTTAAAATATGAAATGATAAACATAAGATGTATAACTATTTAACTCCGGATGTTCTTTTTTTTTTTTTCCTCTACCGCTCTTGTTTTTTTTCTCTCTCTCTCTTTAGATTTGTCTATTTCTTTAGCTTAGAATACACGACAAGACCCCAAATTAGATGAATGAATAAGAATATGAAAATGGTATTGTTTCACTGAAGATAATCATCAAATCATAAAGCAAGCTATTTAAAGTTTTTCATGCCATAGCTTTGAAGTAAACTGTTCATTCATCTAACTTCATTTTACGATGATAGAAAGATGCTCAAATTTTTATTTGATTATAATGAAAGCATTTGCGCAGACCTACCCTTCTTATAGACCTACTTCTATGATTTATGGTAGTCACATTATTTAGTAAATATCATGGATAATTCACTAGCATTACGACAAGAATTTTGATTAGGAAAAAAAAAATCACACACTATTTATGAAATGTTGGACGTTTTATAAATAACGGTAATGATGAAAAATTTGGGTACTCAACAATAATGGGTATCGGCACATCAAATGTTTAATGTTTGATAAAAAAAATTAATTCACATAGTTTTCATCAAGACTCTATCCCTCTTAAAACTTAATATGATGAATGTTCACCCAAATCGATTATCATGCAATAAAACAATAGAGCTGAATAACAATATATACATTTTCTAATGTTTATTAACAAATGTAGTTTTTAAATGTCACTTTAAAAGTTCATTAAAATGTAATAAATTTTATTTCTAAACATATTGGTCACTTCAGTCTTGTTCGCTGTGCTGCAATATTATTCATGCATTATAATAAAATTGATATTCGATGACAGAAACTTGTGGGAGTTTTTTAACACCCCCCCCTTCCCCCAAAATATTTGAATTAAGATTTTTATCAGACATGGGCTTTTTTTTATCTTGTCCCAAATATCTAAGATCGAAACCTGGCATCCTAAAACGAAATTATCACTTTCGATTTCGATAAAGTTTCTCTCTGTTTATGTGTCCAGTGCTCGAGCTGGGCTTCGCCAATGGCGAATTTTTTTCAAAAATGGTGAAAAAAAATTGAAAGTGGCGAAAATTCCTTTTTGCAATAAATTGTATTTTAAATCCTTTGTCAGTGACACATTATCGCCTGTTTGTTTATGCAGTCAAAATCTGTTTATTCAGTCAACGCGTGCGACCGGAAATCTCGCGTCGCTCCAGTGCACACAGAGCTGGTCACAGCCTCAGGTAATTCATGGCTGCAAAAAAAGTCGGTGATTATGTAATAAAGTACACCGGACAGCTGTGGTCAATTGTTTAACATTTAAAGTCTTATTCATTATCGTGTTATCATCTCCACATTAATGTCAATTCTTAACCAGAGAACCGACCGGTAATTAAATTGGCCGTATTATTGTGTATAATGTATATATCATATGAATACATCAATTGTTTGTTTTTGCGGCCAAACTCGTTGATTACAAGATTTTGATGTGTTTGATTTTAGTTCGAATATTTCATAAACAATGCGGTCGGTCACCATTGATATGGATATAGCAATTTTAATAAATAATTTTCTTTGAAGCTCGGTGCCCAACAGTATAAAAATGCTAATCTCATAAGACTATGCACCCCATTCTATTTGACACTAAACTTGTAGCTTCTGACCCTAGTCAGTCTAAAATTATAAAAATAACTATGTTTGGCTTTACAGTCAATCCCACCTGCTCAAACATCTGATTCTGACCAAATTGCAAAATCTTCCATACCAAAACGGAAATTTAATAGGGAATGGTTGAGATAGACTCTAAATTGGGCTTGATGTTTTGTGACATCTGCATTTCGGGCAATGTACACAATGTTTTCACTGAAGGGTGTAGCATCTTGAAGTTTATATTTATATGATTTATTATCTGATTTTTGATTTCCATAATAGAATTTATCAAACAAATCAACTTCTTATTATTTCAGAAAGAAGTGTTTAGGTATGGTAGCTGGATATGATTAAGTAATGTAACTGATTCAAAATGCTAAAATCACTGTAATGAATAAAATAATATATAATAGGATAGAAATAATTGTAAAGCATGTGATTATTTGTGCCGTGCTGCTCCCCGAAAAAGTGGCGAAAGGGAATTCTGGTCCAGTGGGAGCACTGTATGTGTCTCTGAATCTGTCTTTCTTTCCCATCCTCATGATGGATACTTGAAAATCTTTCTCTCTGTCATATTTCGAAAATGAAATACTTGGATTATTGATTCTTAGCTCACCGATTATTTATGATAATAGTACATTTTACCAACCATACTGGCGAATGGCAGTCTGATCCATTAATTTAAAATAATATATTTTTACCCCTCCCCCCTTTCTTTAGAATTTTATAATTGTTTGAAAAAAAGAAATTACGATGTTACGTGCCTGTATAGATCTATGTACTCATCAAGTATATTTCAAGTAGATTTATAACTCTTGATTGTGACGGTAATTTCCAGTAATCATGCATAATTTTTTTTTTTTTTTTTTTTACATAGTTGTAAGGCCTAAACGTTGCTAAAACAGTAATTCATGAACCCAAGAGAAGACTTGAACATTCTATCAAATATGACAGTTACTTGTGATTGATAATCATGACGTCTTTCTTTAAAAGTATGCAAAATTGACGTCACATTTTTCACTATGACGTTTAAAACTGTTTTGCTTGGAACAGCTTTTTTGGTCCGTACTGTACGCTGTCAATGTATACAAGGTTCAATACTATTTTTAGATGATGTGTATTAAACTGTTGGATTAATCAATTTACCTTTATATTGGCATTATTATTGCATATTTATGATTTTATAAGCGACAGGAACATTTCATTTGTACACATTTATAGAGATTAAGACAATATTTGGTGTACAACTGTGCATCATAGCCGGCCTAGTACTGCATTTTATTTGGTCCGGTTGCTGTTTGCATTTCAATGACCCGAACTGGATTTGCTCATAAACTGATATTTTTTAGACTGTAATTATTATATCATTGTGGTCGCTAAAACAATAACAAGTACATTAAGTTGTGATTAATTTTCTTATATCACTGTACATGTATGCACAATTCATTGCTATGCGCTAAATGGCGATCCGCCTGTTCACAAACGTCAAAATCAGACGCCTGATTAGATATATAAAAAAAAAAAAATGAAATTGGCCACAACCAACGGCCAGAACGAAACATGCAAAATTACTTCTTTTAAAAATAATCTATCTCTAGTTTACTGCTTTTTGTGGCCGATGCATGTAGCCACGTGGAATTTTCTCCTAAAAGGTAGAAAAAGTTAAGAAAATCGTCCATTTTCCGGATTCCGGATAGGTTTGAATAGTACTCAACATTACCAGAGACCTAGATTCACCGATATGTTTGTATATATAAATACTAGGGATCATCAACTTCATATATATCAATGATTTGTATTGATAATTGTTCTTCATTTTTGAAGTATTTTACAGGGCCTAGTTATGATAACAAACGTACCTAGCCCTTTCACCTAAGGATGCTTTGTACCAAGTTTGGTTCCCTATACATTTGCATGTAAAGTTTTGATACCCTATTGTGGCCCCACCCTAACCACAAGGGTCATGATTTTTTCAAACATGAATTTCCACTTTGTAAGGAAGCTTTGCAGTAATTTTTTTGTAATCAAGTTTAATTGAAATTGTCCCAGTGGTTCTGGATAAGATTTTCCTATATATCTGCATGTAAAACTTTGATCCCATAATGTGGCCCCATCCTACCTCTGGGGGCCATGATCTGAACAAATTTGAAATCTACTCTATATCAGGAAGCTTTCAGGTAAATATCCACTCTTCTGACCTAGTGGTTCTTGAGACGATTTTTAAAGATTTTCTTTATAATTTCTCATGAATAACTTTGATCCCCTATTGTGCCTCCATCCAACACCCGGGGGCCATAATATTAACAAACTTGAAACTCCACTATGTCAGGAAGCTTTCATGTAAATTACAGCTGTTCTGGCCCAGTGGTTCTTGATAAGATTTTTAAATGACCCCACCCTATTTTTGCATTTTTGTGATTATCTCCCCTTTAAAAGGCCATTCATTTGCACAAACTTGAATCCCCTTCACCCAAAGATGTTTGTGCCAAGTTTGGTTGATATTGGCCCAGTGGTTTTGGAGATGAAGATGAAAATGTGAAAAGTTTACAGACAAATGGACAGAGCTACCAAACCTGAATCTGCAATACCTGAGGATGCTTGCATGTGAATAGGATTTATCAAGACCCTGTTGTTCTTGAGAAGTTTTTAAAAGATTTTTCCTATATATCCCCATGTAAAACTGGTCTATGGTAGTGGACTCACACTTATGGAAAGCCAACAGGGTTAAAATTCTATCCCTGTAACTGTGAATTTGTAACTATGCAATGCACCATTCATGCATTGTAAATGTAGAAATGTTAAACGTAATGGGTAGTGGCTCAGAAAAATTGACATGAAGACTGCTTACCATTTGTGATGTGTCAAGGGAGACAATCATTCTTTTTTCCTGTGCTGGACATTCCAATGCACCTGACACACTTGTTCCTCCTGCAGTTAAAATTGTAATAGCTCAGAAAGTTCCTTGTAACATAGCAAGAAGGAAAAGTTTTGACAAGGGTCAATTGTCCCTAATATGTTATCTAGAATGATCCAAGGAACACATAATTATATTTCCTGCAAGTGATTCATTGTAAAATGACTCCACCTGTAGAGAAAGACACCAAGTGCTCATTTGGTGTGCATCTCATACCATGAGAAACATAAAAATAGTTTAACAAACTAATACAAATGGACCTACAAGTTATTTATCAAAATAATCTATTCAATGAATAAATAAAACACAGTTAATTTTCACAAACTTATCACATGCAAATTGCATGACATCGTCACAAGCCATGGCTGAAATGTACGCTCCTCTTCCTTTTCACACGTGGCTCCCTGCAAGACAATTTCTTCATTTCTCGTAAATATTCATATGAAGAGGAGCGTACATTTCAGCTGTAGCTTACGACAATGATTGCATGACTTTTCATAGAGTTTTCAAGACCTTTCCATTGGTTTTCCACATCTAAACAAAATATTATTCAAAGAAAATATTTTTAACAAAGATTAGTTGGAAAATGCTGACATTTTTAAGTACATTTCAATGACAAAACCTTAAATTCAATTACTTTCAGCACCCCATCTTAATTTTCATGTCTTTCAAAGAAGTGAAACAAGAGGCCCATGGGTCATATCGCTCACCTGAGTCACCTTGGTCCATATCAGAAGACTTTCCATATATATTTGCATGTAAAACCATAGTCCCTATTATGGCCCAACCTACCCCTGGAGGCCATGATTTTGCAAACTTGAATCTACACTATGTCAGAAAGCTTTCATGTAAATGTGAACGTCTTTGGCCCAATGGTTCTTGAGAAGAAGATTTTTAAAGATTTTTTTCTATATATTTGTATGTAAAACTTTGATCCCCTATTGTGGCCCCATCCTACCCCAGGAGGCCATGATTTGAACAAACTTAACTCTGCACTATTTTAGGAAGCTATCAGCTTTCCTGGCTCAGTGGTTCTTGGGAAGAAGATTTTTAAAAATTGTCCCTATATATTTGTATGTAAAACTTTGATCCCCTATTGTGGCCCCATCCGACCCCCGGGGGCCATGATTTGAACAATCAACAAATTTGAATCTGCATTATGCCAGAAAGCTTTCATGTAAATATCAGTTTTTTTTGACTCAGTGGTTCTTGAGAAGATTTTTAAAGATTTTTCCTATATATTTGTATGTAAAACTTTTGATCCCCTATTGTGGCCCCATCCGACCCCTGGGGGCCATGATTTGAACAATCAACAAACTTGAATCTGCATTATGCCAGAAAGCTTTCATGTAAATATCAGCTTTTCTGACTCAGTGGTTCTTGAGAAGAAGATTTTTAAAGATTTTTCCTATATATTTGTATGTAAAACTTTGATCCCCTATTGTGGCCCCATCCTACCCCAGGAGGCCATGATTTGAACAAACTTAACTCTGCACTATTTTAGGAAGCTATCAGCTTTCCTGGCTCAGTGGTTCTTGGGAAGAAGATTTTTAAAGATTTTTCCTATATATTTGTATGTAAAACTTTTGATCCCCTATTGTGGCCCCATCCGACCCCTGGGGGCCATGATTTTAACAAACCTGAATCTGCACTACATCAAAAAGCTTTCATATAAATCTCAGCTTTTCTGGCTCAGTGGTTCTTGAGAAGAAGATTTTTAAAGATTTTTCCTATATATTTGTATGTAAAACTTTGATCCCCTTGTGGCCCCATCCTACTGGGGGCCATGATTTTAACAAACTTGAATCTGCATTATATCAGGAAGCTGTCATATAAATCTCAGCTTTTCTGGCTCAGTGGTTCTTGAGAGGAAGATTTTTAAAAGATTTTTCCTATATATTTGTATGTAAACTTTGATCCCCTATTGTGGCCCCATCTGAGCCCCGTGGGCCATGATTTTAACAAACTTGAATCTGCATTATATCAGGAAGCTTTCATATCAATCTCAGCTTTTCTGGCTCAGTGGTTCTTGAGAAGATTTTTAAAGATTTTTCCTATATATTTGTATGTAAAACTTTGATCCCCTATTGTGGCTCCATCCGACCCCCGGGGGCCAGGATTTTAACAAACCTGAATCTCCACTATATCAGGAAGCTTTCATATAAATCTTAGCTTTTCTGGCTTGAAGATTCTTGAAGATTTTTAAAGATTTTTCCTATATATTTGTATGTAAAACTTTGATCCCCTATTGTGGCTCCATCCGACCGCAGGGGGCCAGGATTTTAACAAACCTGAATCTCCACTATATCAGGAATCTTTCATATAAATCTTAGCTTTTCTGTCTCAGTGGTTCTTGAGAAGAAGATTTTTAAAGATTTTTCCTATATATTTGTATGTAAAACTTTGATCCCCTATTGTGGCCCCATCCGACCCCCGGGGGCCAGCATTTTAACAATTTAAAATCTGCATTATATCAGGAAACCGTCATATAAGTCTCAGCTTTTCTGGCTCAGTGGTTTTTGAGAAGAAGATTTTTAAAGATTTTTCCTATATATTTGTATGTAAAACTTTGATCCCCTATTGTGGCCCCATCTGACCCCCGGGGGCCATGGTTTTAACAATTTAGAATCTGCACTATATCAGGAAGCTTTCATATAAATCTCAGCTTTTTTGGCTCAGTGGTTCTTGAGAAGATTTTTAAAGATTTTTCCTATATATTTGTATGTAAAACTTTGATCCCCTATTGTGGCCCCATCCAACCCCCCCGAGAGCCATGATTTTAACAATTTAGAATCTGTACTACCTAATAAAGCTTATCTATAAATTTCATATTTCTGGCCCTGTGGTTCTTGAGAAGAAGATGTTTTAATGACTCTACTCTATTTTTACCTTTTCTTGATTATCTTGGAAGGAGGCCTGGCCCTTTATTTTAACAATTTAGAATTCCCTTTACCTAAGGATGCTTTGTGCCAACTTTGGTTGAAATTGGCCCAGTGGTTTTTGAGAAGAAGTCAAAAATGTTAAAAGTTTACAGACGGACAGACAGACAGATGGACGGACTCAGGTGAGCTAAAAACTTGAATCAGCACTAAGTAAGGAATTTCAGATTTTATGACCTAGCGGTTCTTGAGAAGAATATTTTTAAAGATATAATTTGTGCTTGTTAAAAACAAATGTCTCCCCACATTGAAAGTGTTCCAAATTACAACCCCGAAGAGAAAGCATGAACAGGAATGCATGAGCAGGAACATAGACATTATGCATTGTGGAAAAAGATGGAGAAAAGATTCAACATTGATGTGACCAATGTCATTGTTGTATATGGGATACAAAAATAATGACTGTTTTGTTGCTGAAGTACCAGTAGGAAAGTAAACATAACCTTGTATATGAAAAAAGGGGGTGGGGGTGGGGGGTTATCAAAATATTATGGCTGTGAAAAATGGAACCCCATTAGTCTTCTACAGGTAAGAGAGGGGTTTCAAGATATTATGGCCATGAAATATTGATCCCCCTACTTTTTTATTTGGGGGGGGGGGGGAGGTGTCAAGATATTATGGCTGTGAAAAATGGAACCCCATTAGTCTTCTACAGGTAAGAGAGAGAGAGAGAGAGGGGGGGGGGGGGTCATGAAAACTTATGTTTTGTGTCCTTTTTTTGATAGATAAGGAATTGGTAGGCAATTTTGAAATTCTTTTTTCATACCCAGATTATTTTTTTTACATCCCAGATTGTTATACACAAGTTTTTACTGTAAAAAAAATCAGTGTTCATGTTTTAGATGGTAATGATTTAAATTGGACTGACAAGAAAATTCAAGAGATCTATGTACTCTTAATAATGAAACCATCAAGGAGAAAACAATAGACAGTGGGTATAGCTACCCCCCCCCCCTTATGACACTTCCCTGTGTACACACAATACATAGGTGCTATATCCCTGTTACCTCAAGAGAGAGAGAGAGACCATTCTTATTTAACAACATGGCTCCTTGAGTTGGGGTTTTTTTCTAATCAGATTGTAAATTTAATACAAAAAATAAATATATATCTTATGGACTGGGATATATAAAGATTTCACTTTTTTGTACTTAAACATTGTTATTATAGTATGTGATTAAGAATTTTGGGTTTAAATACTTTTCCTTTAACAAGACAAGAGGGTGACAAAACTTCCCCAAGTAATAGCCATAATATTTTGAACCCCTTCCTCTTCATTATTGAAAGCTAATGGGCATTCAACATTTCACAGCCATAGTATTTTGATCTCCCTCCTCTTATCTTTTGGGGGTTCAATATTTCATGGCCATAAAATTTTGAAAAACTTTCAAAAATTGTTCTCTTGGGGGTGGGGAGGAGAGGGGATAGTGGTTAACATTTCAATGCCATATCTTGAGCCCCTTCCCACCATTCAAAAAATTAATTTCTATCTCACTATAATTAGAAACGTTAACATTTGAACACCCTCCTAAATATAAGTCTCAGGAGTTTAATAATTTCACAGTCACAATATCTTGAACCCCAAACCCAACCTACCAAACACAAAAAAACAAGAGGCCCATGGGCCACATCGCTCACCTGAGTCACCTTGGCCCATATCTGAAGACTTTCCATATATATTTGCATGTAAAACCTTGGTCCCTATTATGGCCCAAACTACCCTTTGCAAACTTGAATCTACACTATGTCAGAAAGCTTTCATGTAAATGTCAACTTCTTTGGCCCAATGGTTCTTGAGAAGAAGATTTTTAAAGCTTTTTCCTATATTTGTATGTAAAACTTTGACCCCCCCCCCCCACTTGTGGCCCCATCCTACCCCCCAGGGGCCATGATTTGAACAAACTTGAATCTGCACTAAGTCAGAAAGTTTTCTTGTGAATATCAGCTTTTCTAACTCAGTGGTTATTGAGAAAAAGATTTTAACTATATATTTGTATGTAAAACTTTGATCCCCCCTTGGGGCCCCATCCTACCCCCCGGGGGCCATGATTTGAACAAACTTGAATCTGCACTAAGTCAGAAAGTTTTCTTGTGAATATCAGCTTTTCTGACTCAGTGGTTATTGAGAAAAAGATTTTAACTATATATTTGTATGTAAAACTTTGATCCCCCCTTGGGGCCCCATCCTACCCCCGGGGGCCATGATTTGAACAAACTTGAATCTGCACTATGTCAGAAAGTTTTCATGTAAAAATCAGCTTTTCTGGCTCAGTGGTTCTTGAGAAGAAGATTTTTCCTATATATTTGTATGTAAAACTTTGATCCCCTATTGTGGCCCCATCCAACCCCCGGGGCCCATGATTTGAACAAACTTGAATCTGCATTATGTCAGGAAGCTTTCATGTAAATCTCAGCTTTTCTGGCTTAGTGGTTCTTAAGAAGAAGATTTTTAAAGTTTTTCCCTATATATTTGTATGTAAAACTTTGATCCCCCCCTTGGGGCCCCATCCTACCACCAGGGGCCATGATTTGAACAAACTTGAATCTGCAATATGTCAGGAAGCTTTCAGGTAAATTTCAGCTCTTCTGGCCCAGTGGTTCTTGAGAAGAAGATTTTTAAATGACCCCACCCTATTTTTGCATTTTTGTGATTATCTCCCCTTTGAAAGGGACATGGCCCTTCATTTGAACAAACTTGAATCCCCTACACCTAAGGATGCTTTTTGGCGAGTTTGGTTGAAATTGGCCCGGTGGTTCATGAGAAGAAGATGAAAATGTGAAAAGTTTACAGACAGACGGACAGACAGACAGACGGACGCCGGACAAAATGTGATCAGAAAAGCTAAAAATTAGGAGGTTCATTTCAACACCATAATATACTACTCAAAATTTGATAAGGATCATAGATATTTTTCTGTTTAAAAAATTAATAACTGCATAACTGGCAATATTGTGTCCAAGTGAAATCAAAAACGTCTTTAACAAACTTGCATGTGCATTTCATGCCATGGGAAATGCGTTTCTCATCACAGTTTATGCTTTTGCTACCATTGCACGATTTTCACTCATGCATCGGTGTCTGATTCTTTCTAAAATTTCAAACTCACTTGAGTGTTTACACTACGTTTATCAACACAATGCCCCCTCAACGTGTAAGGCGTCGCCTGATGACAGAACAACTGGGCAGATGTATTGGAATGCTTGATGCTGGCTATTCACAACGTGACGTTGCAAATGCACTAAACGTCAGTCAGAGCGTTGTAAACAGGGCCTGGAACTGACAGCAAACTTTTGGTACAGCAGCACACCAACATGGGGGTGGTCGTCAGAGGTCGACAACCCAACGCCAAGACCATTTTGTGGCTCTTCAGGCACGACGCCATCCCTTCTGGACAGCAACGAGCCTATGTAACGACCTCCTGGATGCCTCGGGGGTGAATGTGTCCACTCAGACGATACGGAATCCGCTTCACAATGCAGGTCTCAACTCGAGAAGGGCATGTGTTCGAGTCCATCTGACTGTTCGACACCGGCGGGAGCGATTGGACTGGGCTGAAGATCATGTCACTTGGACACAGAATGATTGGGTTCAAGTTCTGTTCACCGATGAGTCCAGGTATTGTTTGGACTTTACAGACAGGAGGCACCGAGTGTGGCGACGACAACGTGAACATTTCCATGATGCCAACATCAGTGAACATGACCGTTATGGTGGTGGTTCCATCATGGTCTGGGGTGGAATCAGCAGGGATGGAAGAACAGATCTTCATGTGCTGGAGAGAGGAACAATGACGGGGGTGCGGTACCGGGCTGAGATCCTCGATGTTTACGTCAGACCCTACGCTGGTGCTGTTGGCCCTGAGTTCATCCTGATGGATGATAACGCCCGTCCTCATTGCGCCAGGGTGGTGGAGCAGTACCTTCAGCAGGAGACAATTATCCGTATGGACTGGCCAGCGCGCTCGCCGGACTTGAACCCAATTGAGCATGTATGGAACATGCTGCAGGTTGCCCTTTCACGCCGTAGAGCACAACCCACGACTTTGGCAGAGCTCGGAAACGCCCTCGTGGAAGAGTGGAACAACCTTCCCATTGGAAACATCCGGGTGCTTATTGACAGCATGGCTCGATGTTGTCAAGCCGTCATTGATGCAAGGAGAGGCCATACCCGGTATTGACACTTCATCGACTAAGTGTAATGATGGACTATCCCCAAAAACTGTGTAATTCTTTCTCTGGTTTGCTGTTAACTTTTTGTAATGAAATGCCTTTTGGTGTTGTTATCAGATTTCAAGCATTCCGTATTAATAAAAGTTCATGCCGTTCATGAATTTTCATTCATAACCTGAGTAAACACGTCCCTGGGTCAAATTTATGTCTTTTGTTATGTTAGTGGTAAATTACACACAAATAACCTAGTGATCCTTATCAAATTTTGAGTGGTATAGTTTGAACCCTAGTTTTTTGACTGTAAATGTATTTAAAGGGATTCAAAATATTATGGCCATATTTTGAACCCTGGGTTCAATATTTTATAGGGGGGTTCAATATATTGCAGCGATATTTTGAACCCGGGTTAAAAATATTGTGGGGTTCAATATATTATATGACATCGTCTTTGATGGACATATAAAAAATTACTGTTACTTCAAAGAAATAGGTGAAGATAAGAGTGATGAATCTGATAAAATCAATTCAAATTATTTCTTACCTCCAAACGGAATGATGACTACATTGTGTTTGCAGCTTAGAGCTACAACCTTGACTACATCATCATGACACTCTAAAAATAAATATTGTAATATATAACGCCCATATTATCTAAAATTACAATTTACAGCAGCTAGTACACACTGGAGAATTAAATCTGCAAAGTGAAGTAGACAAAAGCATTGCTATAGCAACCCACAAGATGTAGAAGACACATAAAACCTGACTGCAGTGTCTGGCCAGGTAGTGACCTTGACCTTGGAGATACTGACCTGCTAAGCAATAGGGATCATTTGAACATTAATATGTATCAGATTACCAAATATAAAGTCTGCATGGTAAAACATTCTCCACTCATCCATTGCATAAGATAAAGCCCGTTTGTACCAGGGACGTTGACCTTGAACATATTGACCTGCTAAGCAATGTGCATATGTTTCAGCCTGTCAAGAAGTAAAGCATTTTCCACTTATCCCTTGCACGAGATCCATTATACACATAAAACCTTCTGGCCTGGTAGTGACCTTGACCTTGAAATGATACGGATCACCATGTGTACCAACCCACTAAGTATAAAGACTGAGAGGTAAAGCCAGTGATCTGTTCCAGAAAATGTGGGAAAATGACCAACATGTGCAAAGCAATATGGCCCTCCTTTGGTAGAGAGTGGCATAAAAATTTAATGATCTACTGTAATCACACACACACATACATATTAAGCACAGAAAAATTCACCTCATGTGGATACCCTACCCTGGGTTGAACTCACAACCTGCAGAACCAAATCTCCTACCAGCATGTGACTAGTGTGCTGACTGCTCAACCATCTAGGCAAATCAAATAAGAGGCCCATGGGCCACATCGCTAACCTTGGCCCATATTTAAAGATTTTCCCTATATCTTTGCATGTTAAACTTTGATCCCTATTGGGGCATCCTACCCAATGATTTTTACAAACATGAATCTGCACTATGTCAGGAAACTTTCGTGTAAATGTAAACTTCTTTGGCCCAATGGTTCTTGAGAGGATCTTTAAAGATTTTCCATACATACTTCATATTTGTATGTAAAACTTTGATCCCCTATAGTGGCCCCATCCTATCCTCAGGGCCATGGTTTTTACAAACTTGAATCTGCACTATCTCAGGAAGCTTTCATGTAAATTTGTACTTTCCTAGCCCAGTAGTTCTTGAGAAGAAGATTTTTAAAGATTTTCCCTATTCATATGTAAAACTTTGATCCCATATTGTGGCTCCATCTTACCCCCAGGGGCTGTGATTTTAACAAACTTGAATCTGCACTATGTCAGAAAGCTTTTATGTGAACTACTTTCCTAGCCCAGTGGTTCTAATGAAGAAGAGTTTTAAAGATTTTCACTGTATAAATGTAAAACTTTGATCCTTTAATGTGGCACCAACCTATCCCTGGGGGTCATGATTTTAAGAAACTTGAATCTGCACTATGTCAGAAAGCTTTCAATGTAAATGTCAGCTCTTCTGGCTAAGTGGTTCTTGAGAAGATCTTTAAATGACCTCACCCTATTTTGGCATTTTTGTGATTATCTCCCCTATGAAGGGGGAAGGCTGGGGGCATGACCTTCATTTGAACAAACTTAAAAGACCTTCACCCAAGGATGCTTTTGGCCAAGTTTGGTTGAAATTGGCCCAGTGGTTCTGGAGAACAGGCGATCAGAAAAGCTCACTCGAGTTTCCAGCTCAGGTGAGCTTACAGTATCGCAATGGCAAACAGTACAATATACACCCATTTGACCTTCAGTGCAATATCTGTATCCATGGTGAGAAAAGGTCCAGAAAACTATTTGACCTACTTTTAGCACCAAAGTAGGTCATGGCGCACCAATCAAGTTGAAATGTGAACCGATAATGTATTTTTCTGAAGGTTGTGACAAAATTTCAGGCAATAACTATTCATATAAAAAAAAAAAAAAAAATAAGGTTATTCTATTAAGTGATACTACGATCTTGACCTTTGACCTTGAGAAACAATAGGCATCCTTCGCTTGGCATAAAGTGTACGTGTACCAAGTTTGACAGTCCTAGTGCCAACGGTTTGGTCTGTATCCTGCCTAAAAGGTTTTCCTATTAACTGATACGACCTTGACCTCTGACATTGAAAAACAATAGGCATCTTCCTCTCATCATGGTGATTAAATGAACCAAGTTGTAAGATTCTAGCTCCAATAGTTTGGCCTGTATTCTGCCTACAGGGTTTTCCTATTAACTGATGATACGACCTTGACCTTGAAAAACAATAGGCATCTTCCTCTCATCATGGTGATTAAATGTACCAAGTTTTAAGATCCTGGAGGTTACGGTTTATTTGACATTTTGCCTACAAGGTCCGTATAGAAAGATGGACATTGCTATACTATAATACGTCCCGTCTTGATGGGCATATAAAAACTTGCATTCGATGACGATGGAATTCTCACCATGCTCTCACATGCTATACGGTCATTGAGAATGGAATACTATTTAACGTAAATTCAAGACAATCATAAAAGATACATATTGCATCCAACAAATTGAGAATAAAACATGGTGAACTTAGAACCTATCTAATACTAAATGTTCCATTATTTTTGTTAAATACCATTTTCTTCTTTTCTTAACCATGCCAAACTTAGAACAAAGTGATCAATGAAGCACAATTTCTGCTTATTGCTGGAAAACACACAATGGCACAGTAGATTTCCAAAAAATTATACGCCCTCTAAAATGCACAATAATCATGACATATTTGGACTGTCAGGTTTACAAATAACAAGTGGAATAACAAAGTAGAGCATTTAAAGTGCTTCAGTGATTTGAAAATAAATAGCAGTCATCTGCTAGTCAACAACAACCTGTCCTAGCAGTGTGATGACTGTAAGTTAGTCTAGTTATCAATCAGGAAACGTTGCTTGTATTTCAAGTAGAGAGCTACTTCAGTGACCTTTAACCTAGTGTAGGGGTCATATACTAGTCATTGTCAATACCAGAAACCAGTGTACAATCACTTACCACTGACATATATATATATATATATATTAAAAAAAATATGAAAAGAAAACACAGAAATACTCCGTAAAGCTTTAGCACTTTCATTATATCTTCAGAAGCTTTACAAAAATGTATACATAGCAGTATCATAGTAACAGTGATTATGACGTCAAAGTAAGCGGAACGTTAAATGTCTATATTGTGACGTCATAGATAATGTACAACAATGATCTGGAAAAAGTACGGGAAAATCATAGGCAATTATAAAAGACTATTAAGTTTTGGCTTTAGAATACCAATGAAATGTTTTTCTTTTTCCCGTCTCTGAATAGCACTGGCACATCTGAGTTTATAAAATGGGAAAATGTTAAATCGTTTTTTACCAAACGTTTCCAGGTGTGCACTTAACTGAATTTGTCTGTATTCAGGTGTACTGATGTGCTGCTTATGTACACGTACACGGGCACGGAGAGTGTTGCCAGTTTCACCAATGTAATATTCCTTGCATCCAGGACATGTGATGGCGTATATGACATCCTTTGTATCGCATGACATGTTAGCATTAACTTTAAATTCTCGTCCGTTAAAATTATAACTGGTCCCTTCTGTAATGTAGTCACATGTACCGCATCGAGGGTCCATACACTTTGACACTGTATAAGTACGGTCATCTAATTGGGAGGAACAAAGTATTCTCTTACGATTTTTGGGCTGGCGTTTACTGCTAATAAAACGACAGTTCTTGTATATACCTTTTGTTTGTTCATCTTCTCTAAGTAGCCTGTTTAATTCATAAACAATTGAATTGATGTTTTGATTTCTCGGATTATACGGAGGATTTCTGTGTTTTCTTTTCATATTTTTAATAATATTAGTATCCGATTACTGAGACTCTATTTCAATTTTGGATATATATATATATATATATATATATATATATATATATATACATCATATTTTATTGATGAGAACATTATTTATGCATAATCAAACAAAACTAGCCATTCTGAAAAATTTAGTTCTCATAAATAACTCTTACAAATAAAAGTAATGATTCGCAAAAGTTAAGGTAGTGATTGCATGGGTCATTGAAAATTAATGAATCCATGAATTTTTTTTATTTTTACATATTTTGTAGTTGACAGTATCTGCAATTCATTATTAAAGTATCATATATGGTTTTCACGGAAATTGTGACGCTACGGTTGTCATAGTAACCCCTCTTGTTGACTTTCCGTAATAAATGGTACATGTATTTGAGGTGATGTTTAAAAATGATACAAAAGGGGTAAGGGATACAAATTTTATATCAAATTGAAGTTAAAGCCTTAAATAATATATAATTTGTATTAATATGTCCATTTATTTTCATATGAAGTAGAAGCAGGGCTGCTTATGAGCAATTTTGCAATTTTTAGAAGGCAATTATTCACCAAAGCAGACATAATTTCAGCCCCTGAGGAATAAATGACCAATTAATTTTTTTTATTTTTAAATATGTTTTAACATATGTTAGGAGGAATTTTTTCTGAAAGTTATCAATATTGGTTTTCAGGTTTACTATGGCGCTATGATCACTATAGTTACCCCCTCCCCCTCCTTACATAAATGCTGCAGGTGATAATTACAATAAATATGCATCTTACATGCATTTATTTCAACTCATATTAAAACTATGAAAATGTTTTGATGTTTATTATTGAATTTATTCTACATAGAATGATAGTACTGTTGCTTTGGAGATGTTTTTATTATTTTCTATTTGAAATTACTTGTATATTCATGCTCTGTAAGCGTATGTTAAAAACGCGGGAAATATAACACAGCCGATGTAAGCTGTGCATTGTGACGTCGTATTACCTACGACGTTTTTTTTTTTTTCTCTCTCTTTTCAAACCAGGCGATTATGAAAAACAACAAAACTTTCATTATTTTTTAAATTATAAGAAATAACTGAACTAATTGAGAAAATCATATTAACAGCAAGTGCTGTTTTCGAAATTCACACTTTTTGATTTCTTTTAACATCCACGTTAATTACATAGTAGATTTCCTCGATTCCCCGACTCGGAGCCTCTTAGCTGACGATCTCAAAGTGGAGGATGGGAATATTTGTAGCGAAATAAAGTGTTTTAAATCTATGTATATGATTAATATTATCGATATTTTTTGCTCAAAATGACGCGTTTACATAACCCGTACGTGATTCCTTGGCCTAACAGTTTCCCTTGGATATTACACCCAGCATTTTAGATTTATGTGCACAAACACCATATTCATGTTATGAAATTTATAGCATTATATATCATAATTTTAATAGGCTTAGTGGTTTGTGAATTAAATTTACGTTTTGTAAGACTGAAAATTAACCGGGGGTGGGGGGTGGGGGGGGGGTATATGAATTATGGAGACGTAAACTATGACTATTATTTATAAGATAGGCCTAATTCAATAATCAAAACACAAGGGATTTTTCATTTGTATTTTATTTTACTTGTATATTTCTAAACATATTTTCACTTTATCCTGTGTCTGGTTATATCTGACTAGTCTTTGTTTCCACTGTCTCTCATTAATACTGATGCTTAGCGTTTGACGTATTCCGGAATCGGAAACGAAAATAGTCACTTTTTAGATAATACATGAATTAAACCACGTGATGCCATGCAATCACTACCTTAAATCTTGTGAATAAATACATCATTGTATCCTTGTTAAAATAAGGTCTCATGGAGAATACTTTGTTGTACATTAAGACAAAACAACGTTCGTGGAGTATTGATTGAATGGTAGTTGAGTGGTCACTCTTTGTCATATTTCACTTACTCCAGCTTGTGGAGGATTTGATTTTTAAGATAAGTGTATCCATAACATAAAATCAATCATCCATTAAGATTATTATCAGACACACAACATTTCGTCTACAGACAGACAGACAAACTGACCATGACTTGCATTGCAATATGCTAGATATTCTCCAAAAAGGTGCACAATATGTTCCTAATCAGGAAGTGCTGGGGGCAGTGATACTTACGAGGCCATGCTACTAAGTCAGGAATCCGATCAAACATTCCCTCTCTCAAGACAAAAATCTCATGTAAGGTGTGTCCTGAAATCAAAGTAAAGCAGTAATTATAAACACAGTAGCAAGTCAGACCATAATACATCAAAAAACACTAAGCAAATTCAGTGAAACTATGTCCTCTGCTTAAAGTAATATTCATTTGATATGTGGTTCCTAAAACGAGAAATTACACATCTATAAAACTTTCTTGCAAAGTCTGAATTACATATGATATGAGAAATATTATCCAAAACTATTTATACCTTAAATACCTTGATTTGTAAACAGGATTGTTAGCATGTATAGAATTCCATTCTACACATTTTGATGGTGATATGTGGGGACAGGGATATTACCAGGTTACAGGCCCACAAAGTCCTTATTTCTATTCTTGGTGACATTTGTTCACAATTTCATCACTTCAAAACCCACCTTTCAGTACATTTCATTTCAAAATAAGAACATATTATTAGAAAATGCGAGAAGTTCATAACTGCAAATAAATTTTGGCAATCTTTTTTTAGTGTGTGACAACATTAACACCCTGCGTGTTGATTAAATTGCACCAGATTTGTTTTGAAAATAAATACTCTTATTTGGACATAAAACATATGATGAATTTTAGGGTGTATCAAAATGAACAGAGGCCCATAGGCCGTAACGGTCACCAGAGTACCATTGCCCATATATAGAACTGTCAGGGAGTCTCATATTTGTATTTAAAACATTTTTGTTACACAATCCTTTGTCTTCTTAGGCTTTTATATAGAAGAAAGTCCACTTGTAATGAAAAGCTTACCTGCAGGTGTCCAATAAGTTGACAATTGCTGTCCATTATTTTTAATAAAGGACAGATACTGTCCATTCTTAAAAGTAATGGACAGTAATTGTCAACTTATTGGACAGTGCCAGGTAAACCCAATAACTTATTAGATGTCTACAGGTAGGCTGAAAATAAGAGGAAGACAATACATTTGTCAGAAAGATACAAATTTAATCTTAAATGTTGATCTCGGACCTGGGATTGGCCCCGAGAGTTGATCTACGGGCGAGGGCCGAGATCACTCGAGGGGCAATCCCAGGTCCGAGATCAACATTAGAGTGTGATATTGTTTATATCATATACCTAAAACACAACAAGTTGATAAACATTATTTTAAAAATTGGGAGGGGGGTTATTGACCCAAACATAAATACATGGTATACTGTACAAATGGCAACGACATTTGTTATGCCATTGCTGGTCACAATAATTGGATGATTAATTATGGACATTCCCTCATGTGGTCTAGAATCTGGACGTTTCAATTAACTGAACTGCTTGGCTGAGAAACTCGTCACATCTATCGCTGTGTTGTTCATGTACATGTATATACTATTAAGCAGTTCCTAGGGGTTTGCTAATTAATACCAAGATTGGAAATAAGTGAATTATTTATTTTTTCGGATTTACCAAACTTGCCCGTTTTCATTATTTCATATAATTTGTAAGAGTTGTGGAACTTTGTTTACGTGGCGTCATATGAACGGGAATGTTTACAAACTTTGTTTACGTGGTGTCATCGTATGAACGGGAATGTTTACAGAGATGAATCATGATGCTGCTATTTCTTTGCTTAGGGAATGTTACTTTATACTGTTCAAAGTAAGTTTTATTTTTACCGTTTCCCATCTGTTTAGCATCTATAAGTCGTTGAAATACGTCGGAAGATATTGGTTCTGCTTTTCTCGTTTTATTGCCAAGTCCTAGGGATTTTAGATTTCAGAAATCGTTTTAAAGCAGTTTTCTACATCAAAATTGCTGTAAATTAACATTTTGATCTCCATTAGGACCGGGAATTTCTGAAAATGCTTCAGTATCATCCTATACTGTTTTCTGTCGCCTAGAACGTTGTTTTTAAATGAAGTTAAACGTGTTACTGTTCTAAATAAACAATATGTTACTTGGGTTACCCCCCTTTGCTTAGATACTCGCTACAATTTAGCGCTGTTTTTGAAAACGTTTTTATTTAATTTTTCTGCTTAAATTAAATTTTGTCGTGGAAGAAAGAATTATATTTGAAAAAAAAAAGGCATCTAATATCATTTTTTCATGTAGTTATGTTAGATAGCTTTCTCGCCCTCCATATCCAGAATATAACACTCATTACGATAATATAGTATTCGCAGTACTTTCATTAAAATCCTTAAATTTTGATTGTGCAATGAAAATGCTCTCCCCATCAAAGGTCGACATGTTGATATGGCTCAGTACTATAGAGTGAGTGAATATAAAACCTGCAGTACTTACAAGATTCCTTACCTGACTCTGTCCAATAAGTGAACAAATAAAAAAACAGACTTCTACGTAAGACTGGTAATATTGTCAGATTATTCAAAAATAGCTTTATTCATATTATCATTGTCAATGGGTTTACCTGAGCCTGTCCATTCTTAGAACAAAAGATGTAATGTTTTAAGTACATGTGTAGGCCATATTCTGGAATCTTTTGTGTACAGCTTTATGATTCTTCTAAATATGCATAATATCCCATTCAATTACAGTAGAAGGAAAGATGAAGTTTGAAACATTTAAAATCAGCCCTTATTCATTTCTGCCATGATAAATTATATGTTATTCTGGTAGACAGCTGTATCCTCTCCTCTAAATGTGGACTCATCTTTCATTGAACATCAAAAGAACAAAAGAAAATTTCTTAAGCATTGTATACGCTATGACTATTTTGGCTTCCCCCTCCCCCTGGATTCACTACCCCCTGGAATTTTCCCCTCCCTCTGGAATCACTACCCCTGCCTCAGGGGTCATGAAATTTCCAATATAAGTAGACAGCTAGAACATGCTTACAGTTTATTGCTCCAAACCTACAATGCATGGTAAATTAAAGTAGGTTTTCTAAAATAGGAAACATATTTACTATAACATGGCCAAGTTACCCCCCCCCCCCCCCCCCCCCCCCCAGTCCCAACTGACCTTACCATTAAGGCCATGGATATTGTCATAATCATTATGCACAAAAACAATTGTCAAGATACTTAAGATTACAGGAAATTTTTGCTGCAAAAGTGACGAAAAAGATTTTCTAAGATTTGATACACTTTTACTATATAGCCATATTGGCCCTGCCCTAAGTCTGAACCCCTGACCTGACCAGGGACAATGCATTTCACAATTTCACTACATGTAGATTAAGGCATCAAGGACATCATAACCATGCATTCATTTTATCTTCCACTACTGTGAAAGTAAAGAAAAGATTTCTTTCTAAGATTTAAAGCGGTTTAACTGTATATGGCCATATTGGACCCACCATAGGGCCTAAACCTTTAACCCAGGAGCCATGAATTTCACAACTTAGGTGAAGGGCCTCATGAACATCATAAATATGTATATAGTTTTTCTCATACATATATGGGAGGCAAGAAGATTTTATAAGATTTAAGACATCTCACTATATGGCCATATTGGCCCCACCCTAGGATGTGAATCCCTGACCCAGAGGTCATGAATTTCACATTTTAGGTAGAGAGCTTCAGGGACATCATAACCATGCATTTAGTTTTTCTCACACATGTCTAAGAGAAGAGAAGATGATTTTTCTAAGATTTAATACAGATTTCACAAGAGGGCCATACTAGTCCCACCCTACGGCCTAAACCCCTAAACCCAGGGGTCATGATTTTCATACCTTAGGTAGAGATCTGTGTCTGTAAATAGGAACACCCAAGGCACCAGTTCGATAATTGGAAAGGGGTTTAATATAATTGCTACCTTGTAAGCTTCAGGAATAATCAACGAAATTTAGATTGGTTATAGAATTATGTAATGAACCAAATACCTAGCATGGACAATGAGTACCTCATAATTATTTGTATTTCTAAATTGGATATTGAGGACCTCATAATTATTTCTATACACGTACATAGCGTGGACAATGAGTACCTCATAATTATCTATTTCTCATAAATAATCATTTTTTAATTATAGATGAATACTGGATATGGTATAATTATGATCGAGATCAACATATTTTAATTTTGTACACCAGGAAAGACAACTCCAAATATAACGTATGTCATGTTAAAGTCCACAGAGAAGCATTAATATTGATGGTAAAATGTGGTAATTCTATTGTATGAATCTGTAGACCAGTTGTTGTGAAAAAGTGACCCGACCTATAAGCGGGTCAGTGGTATAACCTACAAAATTAAGCTGAAAAAAGCAATGGGACTTACTGGTGAACAATACTTTTAGGTGAGTATATATGGTACGTCTATTGATTTTTCACTACATAAATGTAAATCGACATACTTTGCTGATTCCCTATAAATCAGCATAAAATGACTGATTTCCTGCAATAAAGTGTGTCAGTTCAATGACAAATACACACTGAGGCTGGGTATCATTTCGAAAATTCCAATATGATACATATCGCAATACACAGAAATGATATGCGATACGTATTGATGATACAATATACAGGTGACCCTCGATGGCTCGAACTTCGATCTCTCGAAGTTCTTGATCTCTCGAAGTTCTATCATGGTCCCAATTTTTTTCTCTATATAACAAAGCAAATTCACTATCGATCTCTCGAACGTTGGATCTCTCAAAGTTCTCGATCTCTCGAAGTGAAGTTGGGTCCCGTAAAACACACTTCATTGTTTTTCACTCGAGATCTCTCGAAGTAGTGGTAGCGTATACCCACCGTTACCCAAGCGTGTAATAATTTCCGCTTGGGCCTTACCTGGATTTTGTTGAATGCTGGAGGTGTAATTAGGTGTTTACATAGTTGAAACATCACTGGTGCTTCTTTGTGGAGGTGACACACTTGAGTATATAATTGGCTAATTGGTCAGTTTACACCTTAATTGCACTGGGGTTTTGAGTGGTGATGATTAAAATTATATATAATCCGACTATGAATGAAATCTAGAATTTGTTTTGACATGACAATGAGAGAGTAAGTTTTATACATTATTTAGAGATCTAGAGACTTTTAAATTTCTTGAGTTTGTTCTTTGTGTAAAGTTACTCTAAAACATCGTTTTACTCATTCGTTAGAATTTTTGTTTTGGGTAAAGCGACATAACATTGTGCTCTGTTTAGTTTGCGATAGTAAAGCATCATCTGAACTTGGTTTTGTATGCCTATCTAAGCATGATTAAAAGAACAAATAAATAAATAAACTTTGAAATGTTTTTATTAATGCAAAATAAGTTTTTTATTTTTATATCAAAGTACCTGACGAATATGAAGGAAAACGTGTCAAAACGATATCATATGATCTTGTTGGTATACATTTCCGGTTACTGTAAAATCTGAACCATACCGGCGGACCTTCAATTTCCGAATTTCGATCTCTCGAACTCTCGATCTCTCGAAGTTTTATCAAGGTCCCTTGAACTTCGAGTTATCGAGAGTCACCTGTAATTATATTTACACTTAATTTTGAAAACAATTAAATTATAACAAAAATAAAGCTTCACTTTTCCATTTACATATTACATTGTTAGCTTGAATTTATCACAAAAGGTGTGTTTAGTATTTAGTTGCTTTTATCATTATTGTTAGATACATAATTTTTTTCTTTACAAAAACAAGGGCATCCACTTCCTCTGGCTTTAAGTTGCTGATACAGTATCTCTTGTCATACTGAAAACCCACTCTGAAACCCGAGTCTGAGGCAGCTGAGGAAATTTTTTTTTTCAGGATGATTATTCACAAATAAATTCATTTCTTTGTTCATATATTTCACACTGCAGATCGCATTTGACTATACCATTCATTGATAGATCTTTTGTCATCTTTCTGACAGTTATCACAAATTGGTTGTTCCACCAGAGCGACCTCTGTCCCACAAACGTTACTGTTTGGCTTATTCAAGCTGATTTTTTAATAATGAGACCACGGTACCATCACCGCACACTTTCAACATATGTTTGTGTTGGTATGCAGTCATGGAAGAAATGACATTTAGATTTAGATACTTTGTTGGTATATTTTCAATATAATTTGTTAAATTGTTTATGAAATCTCCCTGTAAGATATTAGCCCTTCACTGGCAATGGTGATATCTCAGTGGGACATTAAACATTATACAACCACCTGACCCTGTAAGATATGTTAATAACTTAATATATCAAACAATACAGGGCTCACTGTAATTGGTTATCATATTGCTAAAAAATACAGATCCAGCCCTAATACACACCTATTCGGAACATTTAGCAGTTTCTTTTTCTCTTATGGAAAGTTCTGTCAGATATGTTCCAAATGGAATCAAGAATATTCATCATAAAATGGATTGCATCTCAAGATAATTGGTCCCCATATAAGAACAGTTTACAGTAGCAAACTACAACAATGATGGCAAGTAGGTCATGTTTTAAACATTGAATTAAGTTTTATTCTGGTTTTAATGTTTGTATCAGTATAATCAAATGGTTAAAGTATATCATTGATAAGCGTGATTTCCGTTTCTCTTGGGTAAGCCCATTTTCCTCAGCTTCGCCTCAGGAAACGGGCTTGTTCTCGGGAATACTGCCGACTCCTTCAATGATATAATTTAAACTGTATACTATTTCCAAGAGGACAGCTCTATATATACAAAAGAGACAGTTTTACAATCTACTTTACCATGAGCTCGAAAGAGTCGATCCTGACAGTCATCTGTGAATGGAATGCTGGATCTTTTGAGGTCAGATATAAAGTTTTCATTTCTAATTGGTACATTGATATCTTTTGCTGTCAATGAAGGCTAAAAAACAACATATTATACCAAATTCATTATAAACAAGAGGCCAATGGGCCACATCGCTCACCTGAGTCACCTTCGCCCATACATAAAGATTTTTCCTATATATTCGCATGTAAAACTTTGATCCCCTATTGTGGCACCAACCTACCCCCTAGGGCCATGATTTTTACAAACTTTTCAATTGCACTATTTCAGGAAGCTTTCATTGTAATTTTTTCTGGCCCAGTTGTTCTTGAGAAGATTTTTAAAGATTTTCCATATATATTTGTATGTAAAATTTTGATCCCCTATTGTGGCCCCACCTTACCCCCGGAGGGCATGATTTTAACAAACCTGAATCTGCACTATGTCAGGAAGCTTTCATGTAAATGTAAAATCTTCTGGCCCAGTGATTCTTCAGTAGATTTTAAAAGAATTTTCCTCTATATTTGTATGTAAAATTTTGATCCCCAATTGTGGCCCCATCCTACCCCCGGGGACTATGATTTTAACAAACTTGAATCTGCACTGTTAGGAAGCTTTCATGTAAATATAAACTTTTCTGGCCCAATGGTTCTTGAGAAGAAGATTTTTAAAGATTTTCCCTATGTATTTGTATGCAAAACTTTGATCCCTATTGTGGCCCCATCCTACCCCCAGGGACTATGATTTTAACAAACTTGAATCTGCACTGTCAGGAAGCTTTCGTGTAAATTCATACTTTCATGGTCCAATGGTTCTTGAGAAGGTTTTAAAAGATTTGACCTATATATTCGCATGTAAAACTTTGATCCCCTATTGTGGCACCACCTTACCCCCAGGGAGGGGGGGGGGTGGGGGTGTTCATGGTTTTAACAAACTTAAATCTGCGCTATGTCCGGAAGCTTTCATGAAAATTTCAGCTCTTCTGGCCCAGTGGTTCTTGAGAAGATTTTTACCTGACTCCACCCTATTTTTGTGATTATCTCTCCTTGGAAGGGGCATGGCCTTTCATTTGAACAAACTTGAAAGTCCTTCACCCAAGGATGCTTTTGGCCAAGTTTGGTTGAAATTGGCCCAGTGGTTCTGGAGAAGAAGTCAAAAATGTAAAAAGTTTACAGACAGACGGACTGACAACAGGCGATCAGAAAAGCTCACTTGAGCTTTGAGCTCAGGTGAGCTAAAATATATTGTATAGAAAAGCAGACAGTCGACATAGTTTTATATGAATCATATAGGGTTTTAGGACATTTGATACCAGTAAATCAACTATATCAATGTCATTCTCATTTCAAAGACATCTTGAATACGAAATATCAAAGTGACGATGATACCAGAAACACTTTTATTTTTACCTGCGCTGGTGTCTTGTGGTCTAAACTAATGCCTACTGTTGCCATCATCCATTCTCGCAGAAGTGGCATCACTTGTCCACTTAAACGATACCTGCAGATCAGCAAAGACAAGACTTAATTAAATCATAACTGCAGATCAGCAAAGGCAAGACTTAAACGATACCTGCAGATCAGCAAAGGCAAGACTTAAACGATACCTGCAGCTCAGCAAAGGCAAGACTTAAACAATACCTGCAGCTCAGCAAAGGCAAGACTTAATTACATCATAACTGCAGATCAGCAAAGGCAAGACTTAAATGATACCTGCAGCTCAGCAAAGGCAAGACTTAATTAAATGATACCTGCAGCTCAGCAAAGGCAAGACTTAAACGATACCTGCAGCTCAGCAAAGGCAAGACTTAATAAATGATAACTGCAGCTCGATATCGAAAATAAATATGAAAATGATACAAGAAAAAAATACTAAAATGATACAAAAAAAGTATATTTTTAATGACCAAATTTGGAACCGTCTAAATCTTGGTTCCAAATTAGGCAAAAAATAATACACTTTCTAAATAATGAAACACATAAAAATATAGTAAAAATAAAAAAATGATACATATGATTTTCTATACTATTGTATTATTTATGTATTTTAAAAATCCCAATTCAAAGTACAAAAATAATACATTTTGGAGTAGGATTAAAAAAGTACCAAAAAAATACAAAGTGTATTAAAGTAATTCCACCCTCCTGTGATGTCATCAGATTTTGCAAAATCAATGATTTATTTAGATCTATGCATGATAGGAATGTACATTTTGTTGGAGTCTTTCCCAATAGTTATTGTAAAAAATCTTGTTAAAAATAAAATATTTCAAAAGTCTAAGTTATAGATGAATAACCAATGATAAGTTTCAAAATATTGAATCCAAGGGCAATAACTCTGCTTTTATTGATTTCTCTATCAAGTCTATTATGCAATAGATTTCCTTTATTTTTTTTTACAGACATTTTGTATATTTTTGTGAAGAAGCAGTTTTATGAAATTGTTATGAATGCTATTATATCGTCATAACCAGTTTTTATAAAATTTTGATGACGTTATTTAAGGAAAATTGCAATTTTCTGACAGTGATATATGATTCTTTTTATGTACGTCTCACATCTTAAAAAGTGTGACGACCTATGTATTTTATTTGATAATTTGTTAGTTTGAACTCTAATAAATGGAAATAAATACACTTTTTAAACTTGTATCAGATAAAACTGCGAGTATGGAGTTACCTTAATTTTGTATCAACATATTATTTTTGTATTATTTGATTCACCTTAAAAAATTAAAATAGGAAAAAAATATGAATTGTATTACCAGTAATTTTGTATCAACGTATTATTTTTGTATTATTTGGTTCACCTTGATAAATGAAAATAGGAAAAAATATGAATTATATCATTTTTGTACAGTATAATTTGTCCAAACCGGCCTCTGAGTACTCCGGCGCTCTGTCAATTCCGGCCACAAAATATAGTCCCTAACATTTATTTAACAAATCCTTTATTAATAATTCCCCGTACTCCGGATACTGCGTATTCTGGCTTACAAAGTCCCAACTGCATCAATTAACTTTAATTATCCTGTTTAAACCGGCCGCTAGATGATACACCACCCTCATTGTTACAGTCAATTGTATTTGGTGTACACAAGGTCCCAACTGCTCGTAATTAGCTCTAATCATCGCATTTAAACCAGCCACCCCACGATTACCAAACTGTCGGTATTCGGTCGATCACACACGGTGTACACAAAGGGTGTCTCAAGGGAAGCCTCAGGTAAGTAAAAGAGTGCAACTGGCGATGAGTCGCGATCAGTTTAAAATAAAACCTGATTTTTGGGGGGTGCACTTTTCAATTATGACAGCACCACGCACGAGGTAATGGCGCCCTCCCCCTAACGACAGAGATGAGAACTGACATTAAAAGAGAAAGTTCAATTAATCTATGAATTCGATACATTCTTGGAATGAAACAAAATCGGCAACAATCCCATTATGTTTTCCAAAAGCAGGGTATCCCCTCGTGGACTTCTTGGAGCTCTCAGGCGAGTCAGACAGTGATGATATGCAGTTAGTTAGCACAACACGGCATGTCCGGTTGATCACTCGGCATTACATCAGTTTCCGTTTCACAAATTGAGACAGTTGAAAGCGATACATTTACAATGAAAGCTGGGAAAGACAAATTTTAGACGAACACAACACAAACTTGACGAACGTACATATGTAGCATTTGATAACGGCGATGATGTAGACGAAATCGACAATTTACCAACAGAAAATTGCGCGAATAATTCCCAGATTTTAAACTGTTTAATAAAAATTGAAACTTTTTCAAATGAGTACGACAATAAAACACTGACATTTATATTTTTACATTCTGAATTCTTTTGTGATATATTAAAATGTTAGCAATCATTACACACGTATGCATAAATAGTGAATACAAGAGAAGCAACTCTCATTCCTGTCAACATTCTGCATTCCGGACTCTGTGTAAACCGGCCAATTTCTTTGGAACCACACATAGCCGGTTTAGACAGATTATACTGTATCACATATTATTTTTGTATTATTTGGTTCACCTTGAAAAATTAAAATAGGAAAAAAATGTGAAGTGTATTAATTTTGTATCAATATCTAAGTATTCAAAGATGGGGAGGAGAAATAATATGTTACCCAAAAAAAAGTATAAAAACAATACATATTTGAAAAAAATACAAAAAAAATACCTTTTGGATTTCAAAAAAAAGTACAAGAATGATACACAAAAAGTATATTAATGTGCTAAAAATAATACGATGCATTGCAAAGAAAAGTAAAATGAAATGTGAAAAACATGTTTCAATAGTTCTTGAAAGCAGCTTTCAATCACATTTTAGAAAGAAATTTTTAAAAAATATATGAATAAAACCTCCAGTCAAATCAACTTAGTTGTGCAAAATCAATCAAAAGTAAGGGGGAAAAGGACATGTGTTGGCTACTAATTCAGCTACTATTAAAAGTTAAAACCATTGAATATATAATATCACATGTCGCATTTATGTATTAAATTCAAAAACAGCTACTATTGTAGAGATTTAAAAAGCGACTATTAAATATTTTAGGCTATATATTATCATAAATATAATAAATAATAACAAATTGTTGGCATTTTCATTGTATAAGATTCAATAAATTGCTAGATGTTTAATCGGTATTTTATACAAATCTAGTCTGTCAGTAATGTTATATGGTTACATATCTAGTCTGTCCGTGATGTTATATGGTTACATATCTAGTCTGTCCGTGATGTTATATGGTTACAAATATCTAGTCTGTCAGTGAGCTGATGATATGGTATACATATCTAGTCTGCCCGTGACCTTATATGGTATACATATCTAGTCTGTCTAGCAAAGGCAAGACTTGACTTAAAAGAGCTGTCTTTATTGTACAATATATGTCCGACTCAATTACAACTGGCTAATTTTCATTCATGCATGTCTTAAAATTAAACTAAAGTAAATTACAGTACAATGATAAAAATTTATCTCTTGGTGACAGGTCCCAATTCTTATTCCTAAAAATAAGCAAATTCACTCTTGATCTCCAAATCTTTCAAGTAAAATTTGAATCCCTTGATACCTCAATGTTTACACCAGTTGTCAGTCATCTGTGACTGAATTAGCACTGCATGGACTATACCTGCCATGGTTTGGTAGAACTTAAAAGGATTGATTCACGATTTTCCCCCAAATTTTATTTTTCACTTTACATGATCAATATTCTACTGTCTAATGTGTTTAAAGTGTTTCACCAAAAAATTATGGTTATATATCATGACGGAAGCTCATTGTGGAGAATTGATTATTTTTCTTGAAATCAAAGATTGAGATAATTGTTATTGTTTACGAAGTTTTCAAAGTGAATGGATACTGATCCAAGTTTATCATATATATTCCATTTCAAGTATACTTTAGGAAAAATGCCGCTCCTGCAGCCTGGTCTCACTAAGTTTAATAAAAGTATTTGCAAGAATGGGAGTCACATATCTATTTATCTACTTCCTGTCACACAGGCACTCATTTTACACAGGTGGAGGAAAATCAATTCTTGATTAACGGTACAAAGTGAGGGGAATCCGAGAGTTTTTCTATGTAAAATTTGCAGTAAAAATTGCAAACAATTCATATGGGCAGAACAAGGTTCGTCTAATTTTTAAAAAATGCTACAGAAAGACACAAAATCTTTTAATTTTGAAACTGATGTTGTTTGGTCAAAATATGTTTTTAGTTTAATTTACAATATGGCAAATATTTTTGTTTGTTTGGTGTTTATGAAATTAATTCAATACTGTATAATAAAGACTTTCATGTTTACATGTGAAAATGCTTTATAGTTATTTTTATCATAAACTCTCCATTGTCATTGGGATTTTGAAATTTATCATTGAGGTATTAAATTTTCATATGTCAGACATAATATCTTATTACATTTACATTAAAATGACTGAATTCTATATCAGTGACAAACAGCAAAGATACTATAGTAATCAGCGAATTAGCAAAATACTCTTTAGACTTTTCCTGAAAAGCAAAATACTCATTGATTTGAAAATCAGGGGGTATAAAAACTCTTTGAGGTACAAAAAATTATCTGGAGCTCTGAGAGTTTTCCCTAAACTCACTGCATATCAATAATAATTACTAATCATATATATCTAACTGAATGGCCTACATTTTTGCAGTTACTCCCCTCACACCAGAAGTTGGGGGCGCGCTTACGATTGCGGTCCTAAGCTTCACAAAAATAGCATAATTAATGCATTCCAGAATAAAAAAGGAAATTCCAGGAGTACTTTTTCTGGGTTTTAGAGCAAACCTGTCATAGGGTAAACGAATTAAGATAGAGGAATGTTCTCCTATCTCAAATGTTGATGTAGTAACATTACTCTATCCTCTGTGGATCTTATTGCTCAAAATCTCTGATAGAGGAATGTTCTCCTATCTCCAATGATGATGTAGTAACATTACTCTATCTTCAATGATCCTATGATAGAGGAATATTCTCCTATCTCAAATGCTGATGGAGTAACATTACTCTATCTTCTATGGATCTTATTGCTCAAAATCTCTGATAGAGGAATGTTCTCCTATCTCAAATGCTAATGTAGTAACATTACTCTATCTTCTATGGACCTTATTGCTCAAAATCTCTGATAGAGGAATGTTCTCCTATCTCCAATGATGATGTAGTAACATTACTCTATCTTCAATGATCTTATTGTTCAAAATCTCTGATAGAGGAATATTCTCCTATCGCAAATGCTGATGGAGTAACATTACTCTATCTTCTATGGATCTTATTGCTCAAAATCTCTGATAGAGGAATATTCTCCTATCTCCAATGATGATGTAGTAACATTACTCTATCTTCTATGGACCTTATTGCTCAAAATCTCTGATAGAGGAATGTTCTCCTATCTCCAATGATGATGTAGTAACTTTACTCTATCTTCAATGATCTTATTGTTCAAAATCTCTGATAGAGGAATATTCTCCTATCACAAATGCTGATGGAGTAACATTACTCTATCTTCTATGGATCTTATTGCTCAAAATCTCTGATAGAGGAATATTCTCCTATCTCCAATGATGATGTAGTAACAATCTATCCTCTGTGGATCTTATTGCTCAAAATCTCTGATAGAGGAATGTTCTCCTATCTCCAATGATGATGTAGTAACATTACTCTATCTTCTGTGGAACCTATGATTGAGGAATGTTCTCCCATCTCAATGCTGATGTAGTAACATTACTCTATCCTCTGTGGATCTTATTGCTCAAAATCTCTGATAGAGGAATGTTCTCCTATCTCCAATGATGATGTAGTAACATTACTCTATCTTCAATGATCTTATTGCTCAAAATCTCTGATAGAGGAATGTTCTCCTATCTCAAATGCTGATGTAGTAACATTACTATATCTTCTATGGATCTTATTGCTCAAAATCTCTGATAGAGGAATATTCTCCTATCTCCAATGATGATGTAGTAACATTACTCTATCTTCTGTGGAACCTATGATAGAGGAATGTTCTCCTATCTCAAATGCTGATGGAGTAACATTACTCTTTCTCACATTATCACCAGTGTGAGATCGACTTTACCCATGTGAGACAGCGCCATGTGAGATTTTTCTGTCTCACACTGCTGCGACGTCATTTGATTGTGACGTCATATATTTTCTATGATTTACATTACACGGTGAAGATTTACGTTACACAGTGAAGTAAAAATATTTTGGATTGTTATCTTTAAATTTTAATGTAGTATAGCTTTCTGGTGGACAACCTTGGGTTTTTTAGTTTACACTTACAGTGTAAACCATTTTCGGGTATGCTCTTTCTGCCTATCTAATTAGTTTTTGCATCGAAGTTCAAATGACGATTTTGATAATCTAAAATTTTCTGAAAGCTCCTAATTTTATGCACTAAACTGTAGTTAAAATGTGAGAAAAATAATCCTTCATTATTTACTCGTGTGGGATAGGGAAATTCCACCTCTGGAACAAGATTCGCTGTCTAGGACTCGGCAAAGCCTCGTCCAAGACTGCGAATCTTGTCCCCTCGGTGGAATTTCCCTATCTCACACTCGTACTAATGAAGGATTCTATTAATCTTCTATGGATCTTATTGTTCAAAATCTCACCGCGGTGGCCGAGAGGTTAGAGCGTTCACCCTGCATGCGGAAAGCTGGGGTTTGAATCCCGGCCATGGCAGACCACAGCCTTAAGTCGTTAAAATAGGTAGTGACAGTTCCATCGCCAAATGCTCGGCATCAGCAGTGAATGTCACGGGTCCTCGGAGATTACCTTAAAAACGGATGTCCCGTGTCACAGTAGGTGTGGCACGCTAAAGAACCGGAATGTTCTCCCATCTCAAATGTTGATGTAGTAACATATAGAGGAATGTTCTCCTATCTCAAATGTTGATGTAGTAACATTACTCTATCTTCTGTGGATCCTATGATTGAGGAATATTTTCCTATCTCAAATGTTGATGGAGTAACATTACTCTATCTTCTGTGGAACCTATGGTAGAGGAATGTTCTCCTATCTCAAATGCTGATGTAGTAACATTACTCTATCTTCTATGGATCTCATTGCTCAAATCTCTGATAGAGGAATATTCTCCTATTTCCAATGTTGATGAAGTAACATTACTCTATCTTCTATGGATCTTGTTGTACAGAAAAGTCTCAATAATTAGAAACTCTAATATTGTCTTTGTAAAGCACATGCTATCTGTGTATGTACTGCACTGTCTTAACAGTTGCTTGTTAAGGGGCATCCTAAACACTATTGTATTCATAACTGTTTGGTAAGAAAATCAATTTGATAAGGGAACTGTATCTTCTCTCAATGATCATGATATAAAGAATTTCTATGAACATACACACACACACATATATATATACATGCATTAGGGCATTGGCAAAGGGGCGGCAACCATCGCCCCGATAATTTTGAAAAAAGAAAACAAAAATGCAAAATTTGGAGAGGCGATATCTACTAATTGGAGCGGTGAGTATAACGCGATCTGTGGTCAATAGAGCGGCAAAATGCGAAAGCCATTGTTTACACTAGCTGATGAAAATGGGATCTACAATTAAGTGATAAGACAATGCCTTCTTGCTGTAAAAGAACCAATTTAGCAATACTGCTAACACAAACTTTCTGTCAATTCAATGAACAGGATATATGTATAATAAAATACATAATGGTAGAAGGCCAATCTCTAAAGCTTACAAAAGTATGAAACAATTAATTACATAGAATATTGAAAGAAGGATGAGGTAGACAGGGAATCCACACATTTCAGAGAAATTATCGCCACAAAAAATTATTTAAAAAGTGGGGGAGGATGTAAGTAGTATCCATGCTTCAGGTGCCTGCATGTGGATGAATGCTCTGGATTTCTGTCATAATATAATTTCAATTCCTTAGACTAATAATTTTGTCACATGCATCGTCCAATTCGGATTTCATGAAAATATAGTTACAATTTACATTACCAATTCATTTAAGATTTTCAAATATGACAGGAAAATTACAATAATATAAATGTGATGTGTTTATAAGTTATAAAGGAACGTGATATCTTCTGTCCCCTCAAGAATTTTACTTTTTATCAATGGTGGAGAGAGAGAGAGAGAGAGAGAGAGAGAGAGAGAGAGAGAAGAATCACATTATTAAAGTTATCAGTTTGACAACAGGCTGATAATTGAATGCATATCAATGTATCAAATCCATCATGAATATTCTTACAGGTTGCATATTATATATACATGTATATATACATGTATGTACGTATCCATCTTGAAGAATCTTAGAACATATAGAGGTCATTACGTGTATAATGTTACTAATTCTTGCAATAATGCCATTATAAAACAGTTTTGAAAACACAGTTGTATTTGGTTTCATGGTATAAATAGTACATAATTTACATATACCTCAGAACTGATCATTCCACACACATACATATTGTAGGTGTGACACAGTTATGTACAGCTTTTACAGATTCCGACACTGGTTTAATTCTAATAGATCAAAACAAGAACTATTACTTTTGTCAATGTGTTTTTACTATATCTGATGCTTTTTTTTTTTTTATCAAATAAATATTTAATATAATTATATATTTTTACAATTAATATGAATGATCTGTGATTACAGTACAAAACAATCATGATACATGCATGTACTTACATAGTTACAACTTTTTAGGAAAAAAGAAATCACATATTATTAGCCTGTTTACACAGCAACAGCTAAGATGTTCAGATTTCAACATTTGACCTGAAATCTCAGGCACATTGACACAGTCACCAGCTAGCCCACTGTGATTAATTTATGTTATCAATTTGTGTAGAGCTGATAGGCACAACAACTGCAGGATGATGCTATATTTATAGATTCACAAAGGTGGCTTGATCATTCTAATCTTCACTAGCATATTATTAGATTTTGAGTTCCCAAGGGTACAATTGTATATGTAAAAATGATGTGATTGAATCTCTGAGAAAATGATTACTTACTCTAATTCTGAAGTCTAGCTTGGATAGAGGGGGAGATAAGGCCATCTTAAAGGCTGGGAGTAACATAGAAAAATTTACACCCCTACAGCAATATATATGGCAAGAGGACAGGGCTTAGCAGTGTTATCAGAATAAGCAGCAGTCTGATGCTTGACTCTACACGTGCTCTGTAGCAGACGATATTTTGAACAGGGAACTGGCATGATTTATCAAAATAAACTAAAGTTCTACCACTCCGCTCAATCTGTGAGGCACTGAAAGGATATGTTTTTACTTTAACAAAACTTCACCCTACGAACTACAAAATGAATTCATCATTGTTTTATCCGTGTCTTTTAAAACATATAGTTTTTTGATAATATACACAAATATTGGTATATATGATATACTAATACTTATGATTCTCCTCTTGGTACCTTTCAATTATGAGAAGAATTTGGGAGGAAATTGTAGCTGTGCAAAGGAGGACATGTGCATTGAAGGATTATTAAGGAACACTTTGTCCATTATGATATTTGGAGACCTACTGTCTGTGATTGTCTCTTTTGACGTTGTAATGTTCACATGTAAGAGTCCAGATTGAGAGTAATTTTAAAAGTGATGGTTGATCAATTGGACATTTGTCATCATTAGTGAGAGACAATGGGATTTACACTGGCCTAGGATATTTGCTTGATCAGAAAAACATCATGCTTGACATTATTCTAGAAAAGGTACCAGCAATCCTGCAAAACTCTGAAACAGCGATCAGACTGAACAGTCCTAATGAGTTATTTTTATAAAGTTAACAAATTTTTTAAAGGAATGTGATTATATTTAATTAAAAAATAAAATCTGGATTTACCAATGATATATGAGTAAGTACTTTTTTTTCCAAGTTATACGGTGATTTGATTACATGTTTCCTTTGGTGCAATCCCCCTTATCTAGAACTAGACAAGCATGCTCATGCAATGTGTGAGTCAACATCCGGTGTAAACAATAACAAAAGATAATCACACCCACAAAGTTTGAAATACAAATTTAACCCTGCTTCAGATTTTTTAGGCCAAAATTAAAACTTCATGAGAATTTATATCTAAAATAGATATGGCCAATATATGCACAGTTATGAGGGGAACAAGCATACCCATTTTAAAATTTAAGTACAACAGCTTAATCTTTATTTTTGCAAAATAAGTGCTGCAATCTGAATGTGACCAGAAAATTCATATATTCCACCATTTTCACCGATTGGCTGCTTTTATATCCAATTGCCGGCCTTTAAGTGTGTGTGATTAAGGGCCCCGGGAGAGGAATGTACATTCTTAAACAATATACATATATACCCATAATCATTACAGCATTACATTATATCAGATGGGCTACTACTGTCACACTTCAAAATGTTGCACTGCACACATTTAACACAGTGTTACAAATGCAAGGTGAAGATAACGAACAGTGATCAATTTCATAACTCCTACAAGCAATACAAAATAGATAGTTGGGCAAACAAAATCTATAAATTAGCACGATGAAATATACAATAGATATAACTAAAACACTTTACACATCTAAGGACGGTGCTTGAGCTAGGGGCTCTAAGGGTGCAGATCGGCCCCAAATTTACATATCTTTAAAATTCAGTCAATAAACTTGACATTACTCTATTGTTACTCTTGGCCATTTAGTTGTTCTTAATAGAGGCATATATCTGGGAAGTCTTGTATCAATGATGTCACATTCACCTGGTATTATGATGTTGTTTCCACAACAAGAGGCCCAGGGGCCTTATAGGTCACCTGAGTATCATGTAACAACCTTCCAATGTTTGAATTAGGTTTGTGTTTAAATATAAGAATTTTACTTTTGGATGGAAGAAACATTGAATAGCTATGTGGTCATGAAGTACATGTGTCATTTTAGAAGAAGATTTTTTAAAATTACACTCATTTTGATGGTTTTTGCCCCACCCCTCAGGCCCCAGGGGGGCAGGGACCACGAATTGCACAATTTTTGTTCCCCTCCACCCACAGATGCTATATGCCAAAATTGGTTGAAATTGGTTCAGGGGTTTCAGAGAAGAAGCTGAAAAAGTTCAAATGTTAACGCACGACGAACGACGACAGACAAAAACAGAAGATTTTCAAAGAAATATTGCATTTTCACTATATAATCAATCAGCCCCGCCTTTGCACCAGAACCCCTGACCCAGGGGCCATAAATTTCAGTTTTGAAAGAAGCATCCTTGATCATCATTATCATACTATTAGTTTGTCTACTTAATACCCAGCAGCAGAGGAGAAGATTTTCAAAGAAATAAAAGCATTTTCACTATATGATCAATAGGGCCCCACCCTAATACCAGAACCCCTGACCCAGGGGCCATGAATTTCACAATTTTGAAAGAGGCATCCTTGCTCATCATAACCATGCTATTGGTTTGTCTACTTAATACCCAAGGACAGAGAAGAAGATTTTCAAAGAAATAATGCATTTTCACTATATGACTTATAGAGCCCCACCCTAGCACCAGAACCCCTGATCCAGGGGCCATGAATTTCACAATTTTTAAAGAGGCATCCTTGCTCATCATTACCATGCTATTAGTTTGTCTACTTAATACCCAGAGACAGAGAAGAAGATTTTCAAAGAATTTCTACATTTTCACTATATGACCAATAGAGCCCCACCCTAACACACCAGAACCCCTGATCCAGGGGCCATGAATTTCACAATTTTTAAAGAGGCATCCTTGCTCATCATTACCATGCTATTAGTTTGTCTACTTAATACCCAGAGACAGAGAAGATTTTCAAAGAATTTCTACATTTTCACTATATGACCAATAGAGCCCCACCCTAACACAAGAACCCCTGCCCCAGGGGCCATGAATTTCACAATTTTGGTAGAGGGCTCAACGCTCATTATAATTATGCCCACAGTTTGGCTTCTTGATGTCCAGGAGTAAAGAAGAAGATTTTTTAAAATTACACTCATTTTGATGGTTTTTGCCCCTCCCCTCAGGC
>NC_079169.1:42396074-42481074 GCF_947568905.1 Ostrea edulis | reverse complement strand
ATCGGTGTAGATTGCCTTGTCAAAGGGCTAGAGATTTTCAAAGAGAAATCCTCTGATAGGAACCATCACCTTTGTCATAGTTTTGAGTACATTTTTTGTATTTTAAACAGTCATTTTTTCCCACCTTTTTTTTTTGGCTTGATTGTTTCCGAATTAAAAGAAACAAGATGTTTGTAGAACACATATGCCACCCATGGTGCAAAACTAAAAAGGGTTATACACACACATCATTTAATTGATAGTGGTATCATGAATTCAAAATATTCAGCAGACAATATCTGTACTATGTCCAGAGCAGATTGACCCTTGACCTTTTGACCTTAAAAACAATAGGGGTCCTCTTCTACTCATAACAAACCCACATATGAAATATCTTTATGATCAAGTGAATGCATGGTTCTCAAGATATTGAGCAGACAACATGTGGTTTACCAATTAACCGACCAGTGCAAAGCAATATGCCCCTCTTCTTTGAAGGGGGCATAAAAATATTTAAAAAATAAATCACTGTTCACTGTTTTATACTGTGATTTTTATCATTATTTTAAATTCAACTTCAATGAAAAACAAGAGGCCCATAGGCCACATCGGTCACCTGTGTTTCCTTGGCCCATATCTGAAGACTTTCCATATATATTTGCATGTAAAACCTTAGTCCCTATTGTGGCCCCAACCCACCCCTGGAGGCCATGATTTTTACAAACTTGAATCTGCACCATGTCAGAAAGCTTTCATGTAAATCTCAGCACTTCTGGCTCATTGGTTCTTAAGAAGAAGATTTTTAAAGATTTTCCCTATATTTGTTTGTAAAACTTTGATCCCCCCCCCCCCCCCCCCCTTGAATCTGCACTATGTCCGAAAGTTTTCATGTATATATAAGCTTTTCTGGCTCAGTGGTTCTTGTTGAGAAGATTTTTCTTATATATTTGTATGCAAAACTTTGATCCGCCCTTGGGCCCCATCCTACACCCGGGGGCCATGATTTTTACAAACTTAAATCTGCACTATGTCAGAAAGTTTTCAGGTAAATATCAGCTTTTATCAGTGGTTCTTTTAAAAGAAGAAAATTTTTAAAGATTGTCCCTATTTATTTGTATGTAAAACTTTGATCCCCTATTGTGGCCCCATCATACTCCCAGGGGCCATGATTTGAACAACTTAAATTTTTTTGATCCCCTATTGTGGTCCCATCCTACCCCTGGGGGCCATGATTTTAACAAACTTGAATCTGCACTATGCCAGGAAGCTTTCATGTAAATTTCAGCTCTTCTGGCCCAGTGGTTCTTGAGAAGATTTTTAAATGACCCCACCCTATTTTTGCATTTTTGTGATTATCTCCCCTTTGAAAGGGACATTACCCTTTATTTGAACAAACTTGAAAGCCCTTCGCTCAAGGATGCTTTTGGCCAAGTTTGGTTGAAATTGGCCCAGTTGTTCTGGGGAAGAAGTCGAAAATGTAAAAAGTTTACAGACGGACAGACGATGGACAACAGGCGATCAGAAAAGCTCACTTGAGCTTTCAGCTCAGGTGAGCTAAAAATAATGAATTCCCTTCCTACTGGTTCTGAACCCCCCCCCCCCCCCCCCACCCCCCCAAGGCAGCAATTCCAAACAAACCTTTTTTTTTAAGGATGGCCTAATGGAAATCAGATTTTTGCATCAATGGACAAGTACGGAGGAGAAAGCTATTTCGTTTTTAAAACGTTTAGATTTAATATTAAGTTAAAAAATGAACAGCAGAGTGTAAATTCTTTCTGCAACCATATGATTTTCCTTTCTTTGTCGGAGTGGCTCGAGTAACTACATTTTCGCGCAGATTGTCAATGTTTAGGTTTTTCAGTAGATCTGCTTATGAGATCTCGCGATAACAAGCATGGCGGAGCAGATGAAGAATTTTGCATGCTGTACATGATGCTTAATGAAAAACACCTTTATTAGACATGCCCAAACACAAAGTCGGTACTCCTTTTGATGTAAACAACATTTTCGACTAATACACGGAGCTCATTATTGGTTATTCATAAAATTATTTTACACCATTATCTCGAAAACGTCAGAATAAAAAAAATTGGATAAGGCTACATTATTGCAGCTAATGTGTAACTGATGTTGACAAATAATTTAAAAAATATTGTGAATTGATACTACAGTATTCGTACAAATTTCTTGAGAACCCTGTTCAAACCTGGTGTTCTTATAATATGCATGTATGAACTGTACATTCACATACAGGTGTTTGTTCAATTAGTAAAAGTTGTTAGACATTTTTTTTTTTTTTAGATTCCTCCGACTCTTATCCGGTGGGCACTTTTTTTTTAATGTGATAATATGTGCAGGGTAAATCAAAGCAGAGCCACCAGAGGCCATAATATCTCTATGAAATCAAAATCATTAATTTGATATTTATGAAATATCCAATTTTGTGTATTCATATCTATATTATGACCCAAGAACAGTGCTGAAGCTGCGTTTCGCCATTTTCGCCAATGGTGAATTTTTTTCAAATATGGCGGGAAAAAAAATAAAGTGGCGAAAATCCCTTTTTGCAATAATTTGTATTTTAAAATCTGTCTTGTATTTTCCTTTGTCAGTGAAACATTATTGCCTGTTTGTTTATGCAGTCAAAATATGTTTATTCAGTCAATGCATGTGACCGGAAATCTCGCGTTGCTCCAGTGCACACAGAGCTGGTCACGAAGACCATATAATAGCCTCAGGTAAAGTATGGCTGCAAAAAAGTCGGTCATTATGTAATAAAGTATATGGGACAGCTGTGTACCCTGCTGTGGTTAACATTTAAAGTCTTATTCATTATCGTGTTATCATCTCCACATTAATGTCAATTCTTAACCACAGAACCAACCTAATTAAATTGGCCGTATTATTGTGTATAATGTATAATACATCAATTGTTTGTTTTTGCGGCCAAGCTCGTTGATTACAAGATTTTGATGTGTTTGAGTTTAATTCGAATATTTCATAAACAATGCGGTCGGTCACCATTGATATGAACATAGCAATTTTAATAAATAATTTTCTTTGAAGTTCGGTGCGCAACAGTATAAAAATGCTAATCTCATAAGACTATGCACCCATTCTATTTTGACACTAAACTTGTAGCTTCTGACCCTAGTCAGTCTACATTTCAAAAAAATATCTCTGTTTGGCTTTACAGTCGACCCCACCTGCTCAAACATCTGATTCTGACCAAATTGCAAAATCTTCCATACCAAAACGGAAATCTAATGGGATTGGTTGAGATATGATTCTAAATTGAGCTTGATGTTTTGTGACATCTGCATTTCGGGCAATGTACACAATGTTTTCACTAAGGGGTGTGGCATCATGAAGTTTATATTAATATGATTTATTAGAATTTATCAAACATATTTCAGAAAGAAGTGTTTAGGTATGGTAGCTGGATATGATTAAGTAATGTAACTGATTCAAAATGCTAAAATCAGTGTAATGAATAAAATAATATGATGGAAATAATTGTAAAGCATGAGATTATTTGCGCCGCGCCGCACCCCGAAAAAGTGGCGAAAGGGAATTTTGGTCCAGTGGGAGCACTGCCCAAGAACCTGCTGGAAAAAAAGCTCCGTGTCAACATCCTTTACTCAAATTTGGTACTTATGGCTAGGCAGTAATACTTAGACTGACATTTATTCAAAACAATTTTATATCATATTTGAGTTGAATCACGTCGAGGTCAATCTGAGAAAGGAAAGATGGGCCGATTTCCGAGTTTCGTAAGCAAGCACACGTACACCACATACCCGTGCTCACTAACTTACCGACGCTTTGGTATCGTGGGTGTTTCAGACTTCATCGGTACTCTTCCATTTACATTTTGACAGCATGTATCGATGGTACTGTTACTCTTTGGTTTATCTGCTGCTTTATTGTGATTTTTTGACATTTTTGCACGTTGGTCACGTTATCAACGATAACGCCACTAAGGTCAAAGGTTAAAATCAATTCTGGATTCCCGATCCCGAGCGCTTGATAGATGGTTTCCGAAGCCTTCCGATGTGCTAGCTAAAGTAAAGTAAAGTAAATTTTATTTTAAGTCGGCACTATATACATTCAACATATCAAACACAAGCTCCGTAGAGCTTTTTAACCGACTATCACATTCATGTATATCAAAGACACATAGAATGCATGTACACATATACACGGGTCGGTGTAATGTCCTGATAAGTGTAATGACCTGATGGGGTATAACGTAATATTATTAAGGAAATAAACGTTGTATTGAAATAATTTTTGTTTCTTATATCTTGTTTTATCATTCTTTATTAAATTAGAAAAGAAGAAATTACAAGAATTTATTTTAAAACCCTTTTTATCGCATTTAGCAAAAGTGAAGGGTGTAATGCCCTGATGAAATATTTTACCAATCTGAACTGTAATGTTAAGTGCATACATTTATTTTTTGTAGTCATTATTTTGTATGAATAGTTATATTTAATATGTTGTAAAGCATAAGTATCAAATGTTGTTTAAACGAGTATTATAACGAGTTTTCTTCCGCGGTGGTGTAATGTCCTGATGAAGATTGACCTGATAAGACGTGTCGTATAGCTTTATTACTTTAACAAGTTGATTTGAACGTTATATGAAAGAAGTAGTATTTATATATTGATTATTTCTAAAGTTTTCTTTTAATTTCGGCAGTTTGAAAGGAGTATATTTGGTATTCCAAAAATTGGTATATTGAAATTATTTGTTTGTGCGTCGCATGCAATATTTCAGGTCATACTTTTCATTTATTATTTCTAACGTTTATCTTGATTATTTATTCATTCATCCAATTCTGGGCTATGTTGGGCATACAAAATTCAAGAAGAAGAAAAAATCAAGATAAGTACACAATCACAACAATATGTTATGACATACACATGCACGATGCATGACAATATAAGATATATATAATTTACGAATTATACCAGAGTTATACATGTTTTTATCGTATGAACAGTGTTTATTATTATTCAAGTTCTTCTTAAAAGAAAATATTAACGAAAAATTACCAAGTAAAATGTTGTAATATTATACAAATCTTGCTTTATATTCGATAATCTTTGATATTTATATACGAAAATTTTTATTTATATTTGACAATCTTGTTCAATTTTTCAAATATAGATAACAAGATTATCGAATATAAATCAAGATATGTATAATATTGCAATATTAACTGCAATTTGTTATCTGTATTTGACGTGATAGTTTAAATTATTTTTGATGTTACCAAATTCTATACTACCATTAATCCTTTAACTTCAGCCTTTGATATTCCGAAAATTAATTGCTAAATTGGATTCAATTTGTTTTTACATCGCGGTATTTCAGCCTTGAAGTCGAAATAAGCCAGGTATACGGTAGGTACTCACAATTACCAAATTATTTAGCTTGCGTCACTTGGACTATCGGGATTGGATACTTTATTTTCCTTTATCAACTTTTCCAAATTATAAGTATGCAAAGCCATTGGGTGCCAATTATGTATGGTTCCAATTTGGAAATCCATGCATAATAAAATAGTTTTTGTTTAATTTCATTGGCAAAAAATATTTTGAAAGTGTGCGCGAACATCCAAGAATGCATATTCATGTTGCAATTATCTACTCTCAATTAAGTATATTCTCTTTAAAAAGGTGAAAAATTTTCCCTTCTTTTTTATAAATCGAAATTCGTTAAAATGGGTATTGTGCGTGTTGTAAAATTACTCGTGTCTTTCGTGAAACGCTTATTGAGGTAATTTTTTTGAATGAATAAACTAAAAAAGAATTATGAAAACTTCAAGAATTGCAATTTTACGCTGTTCAGAGGGCAAGTTTGCCCACATTATTTTCATTTTCTTTTTTTATTGGTTTCAATTTGTTATTTGAATTAATAATATTTTTTGTGGTTAATTTAATCCTGAACAGTGTATTTAATTGCACAGCCTATAGTATAACATGTACGGATACCTAGCGGTGACAACTAAGTACATGTATTTATTTTATTTTTACATGTACATACACCTCCTTTCATTATGTAGATAAAATTAGTGTGTCTATTATGTGATTTTATTAATCTTGGATATATTTATATAAATCTCGAAATGAAGAATTCAATTTATAGCATAAACTTAAAACAGCAATATTTAAGTGAAAGTAGTTGATCATTTTAAAAAAGTGAGAATTTTGATGTTAAATCGTTATAATTTTAAGATATGTTAAATTGTTATATTATTGGGGCGAAACCACTCGATTATAAGACAATGTTCTACCTTATGTTACCTGCATTGAAATTGGGACGAAACCACTTGGTGCGAATCCACTAGGTGCGAATATGTAATCGGGACGAAACCACCCGCATTCGTCTACGTGAGTGCACAAAATATGGGGTACCTGTAAAGTGCGAAACCGAAACGAAACGAAATCTACCGAAACGAAACGGTAGATTTCGTTTCGTTTCGGTAGATTTCGTTTCGATTTCGTTTCGCACTTTACAGGTACCCCAAAATATGTTCACATTTGCAAGAATGAAATAAATTGCTCAAATTCTGTGCTTAAAAAAGTTATACTATTTTATAAAAGAACACTGATGTACATATAGTGTTAGGTGTGACACTGTTACGATAACTACCACTGTACAAGAAAGCGTACAACCTTAGACAGATCGCTAGTTAAAGTACGTGATAGTTTAGATTAAGACATCAATATTTGGTGTACAACCTAAGACAGATCACGTAACATTGATGTGTTTGATTGTATTATGATAGGCCCCTTTGTAGAGTAGGTGACTATGCAGTAAATAACGATGATGGGGGGAAAGAGGAGAGAGAAAAAAAAAAGAAATATGCAACACAAAAAAAAAAGAAGAAGAAACAAACAAAAAGAAAAAAGGGGGAGATGAAAAGGAAAACAAGAAGATGAATGGGAAAAAAAATAAATATAAAAAAAAAAATATGGAAAGAGAAAGAAAAGAATTGAAAAATGAAAGAAAAAAACCCAATCTGTGATATGTATGTACATGTACATATATGTTAGGGAGAGTGAACTATCCTGGAAAGACCAAACGTCGGGTGACTCGGGTCTCATGGTACTTTCAGGCGTACATTAATCAAAGCGAAATACGTTAATTCAAAAATGTATTACGTTATGATTTCCTAAGACAGATCGTCTGGTGATATCATGGGTGGTAGATGACTCTCATGTTAGGCTATACCATTAAATGTGTACATCCCAAGACAGATCACATTTAATGGTACTTTTTTGTGTGTATAGCTAATTACAATTTACTATTTGTTTTGTAAGGATGACATAGATTATTTCTCCGATTTATGACAATCCATTGTATTTCAAGGGAGAATCTAAGCACAAAATTATGAGCAATGTTTACAGTTATTCGAAACAAATTCCATGTTCAATGCAAAAATTCGAACATGGAATGTGTGACACAATTAAATTTTGTAAATTTTTTATTCTAATTCTTTCATTGGTTTTGTAGATTCAAAGATCTCCATCCAGAGGGTCAAGAAAAAACGCTGAGGGTTGCCCATCCAATTGCCAGTCCCTCCATAGATCAGGACGTGGCGTTTTCATGGTAATTTAAGTCTATTAAAAAAAAAATCATATCATTACAAAAATTCGTTATCACTGTTCGACATTTACTGCATGAAAAACTAATTAATCTTTATATCAATTTTAGCTCCACTTCTATCAACACGCAACTCCATGATGTCAACCATTATCCTGACGCAGATCTATCCTCGGTCTTGCCTTTGACTGGAGGTGGAGTTATTGTGTTCTCTACAGGCATACTGACCAACGACCAAATATTAGATGCTATCCTTCACGCAGGCGATAATACAGTTTGTCGTGTTCCACCTGTCAAACCTAGCAGCGGCGAATCCTACTTGATTGAATGTGCAACATTTCAAGACTGGGCTTGTGATCAGTACCAATGGGTCCATAAGGGGAAAAGCACAATAAAGACAACGTCTGGGATTGAGATTGTGAAAAACCATTATCACATACGGATGCCTGGGTTAAAGGATGGCAAAGGTCGAAGTCGCCCAAATGCTTCAAATAAATTTCGTCGGATTTCTTATTCCCTAGCAACCAACCAGAAAAGAATCCTAGTGTCTTACCATGGTGACGAGAACATGTATGTGTTGCCACACGGCAACAGCAAGTCATCCGCTGAGTACGTCCGAAGTACGAAGTCTTTGCTCATCGAGATGAAAACGACACAGACAAAACCGATGAAATTATATAGGAAATTAACATCAAATCCAAATGTCAGCGGGGAACACCATGGCATACTAAATCCAAGAAACTCACAACAAGTCAAGAATCACCAGCGAAAATTGAGTAAAGATGACATTTACAATCTCATGCAACTGGCGTACCATTTAGAGGGATATGTACATGAGATAACAGTCTATCCAGATTTGTTAACCATCTTTGCATTGCCAGAAATCATAGACTGTTTCGTCGATCTACTACAACGTGAAACGGACACTCCAGTGTGCTTAGTGTATGACACTACTTTTAATCTTGGCGATTTTTATGTATCTCCATTGGTTTTTCGCATTGTACTTTTCGAAAATACCCCATGGATTCCCCTTGCTTTCCTGATCCATAACAGAAAATTCCAGAAGTGCCACAATCGCCTTTTCGAGTTTCTCGCCGACAGAGTTCCCGTTTTGAAAGATAAAACAATTCCTTTCATCACCGATAGAGAGCCAGCGCTGACCAAAGCAGTGGAGAATTATTTTCCAAACATAAGAGTTCTGCATTGTTGGAATCATTTAAAAGGAGATTTCAAGGAAGAACTTAGGAAGCTTGGGGCAGAACAATCCGAGATGGGGGTGTACTAGTCAGATAGGCGTCAGATGGTACAGTGCGAGACTGGGGAGAAAATTTTAAAGACATATGAAAAACTGACTGCAAAGTGGGCAGAAAAAGCAAAAAAGTACTTTGACAGGCATTTGAAAAAAGACATCCTGTCTTATTCCGGAAGATGGATTATCGAACAGCTTCCGTCGTTATTCGACCCATTTTCCGGAATAACCAACAACTTACTGAAAGCATTAATGCAGTTTTGAAACGTATGACGGGCTGGCAAGAACTACCGGTGGATTGTATGATGCTATCCCCTATTCCATCTGCAGAACTTTTACCATGTCGAGATACAAAGAGGAACCCCATCATGTGGCCCGTCTGGATAAAGACGAAATCAAAATACCATACAAAATAGTAAATCCTGACGAAGTAATTCAGTATGTCCGATCCTCAAACAACTGCACCGGCAAGGACACAGATTAATACAACTGCAATGATCTCACCACCCATGGACCCAAAAGAAACACCGTCAAACAAGAAACCAGAAGAAACTAGCTTCTCAGACGACCTGCCCACTCCCACGGATCATAGTCCCGTGCAGCTTGTTGAAGTAACACCGAGGAAGGACAGGGACACAAGTCAGAGGTCCTTTGCGAAATATGTTCTGGATAATAAGGGCGTCACACATGTACCCGACTGCAACGCCTATTATGTCGTATCAGGACATAACGACAAGAAGTACTGTGTATCATTGCATCCAGAGACTTGCCAGTGTCCTTACTCTTCACGATGCTACCACATCATGGCAGTCAGGATGTTTGTTGGGTTGCCTGTTGAAAAAGAACAGAGAGAAGTTAGTCTCCGATCCTTATCTAAAAAAAAAAGTTTGAAGCGGAGTGACAGAAAATCTGGGAAAAAGAAACCGCGAACAATTTATGTTTGAAGTTAATCCAGCACCAGATTCAATTGAAGTTAATCAGGTATCAGGTATCAAGATTTGACATGCCAGAAAACGAGACGCACCTCCCAGCAAAAAAGAAGAAAATGAAATCACGGCAGACTGACACATAAACACAGAGATAAGATAACATCCAACAAACCTCTATGTTCAGACATAATTAACCATGTCCAGAATATGGTAAAAATGTCCAGGATATGGTAAAAAGACAATTCCCCAAAATCCAGTCTCTTCAGCCTTCCGAGAAATCGCCAATCTGGGATGAAGATAGCAGCAGCTGGAAGTACAACATCCAGTTCCTTCGAGTTATGTCACCGGCTGCCCAGATTCATCATAATGGAAAATTCCATTGGGTGACATCTGTAAAAATTGATGGACAGATCTACGTATTAGATAGTCTTTTTAATGGATCAATCAGCCCTTCTCTACAAATACAAGTGGCCAGTCTATACAGAACAAATTCCAACATGGTTTCTGTGCGCATTCCATCAATCCAACAACACTCAAACAGTATGGATTGTGGACTTTACGCAATTGCCAATCTGATGCAGTTTTGCATTGGCTATTATACAGGGAAAGAACTCCTGATGTTCGACCAAAACTACATGCGGGATCATCTCATGCACTGCCTCGAAAAAGATTTTTTAACACCATTCCCAAGAATAGAAACAAAGGCAAAACTTAACAAGAAAAATGTCCACTACTTTGACATAGAATACGACTGTGACAAATGCAGATTGCCTAACCTAAAACAAGAGATGGTTGGTTGCGAGGCAGTTAAAAGAAAGTGCACAACATGACGACATCTGGATTGTGTGGAGCAGAAGGAGGACGAAAAATGGTTTTGTACGCCACTTCGGAACATTTGATTTACCTTGTCTCCCTGTGACCTTGTTGTCACCTACAATGCTTAATGTAGAGCGGAGAGAGAAAATCAATTTTAGATATATATATTCAGTCCATCCATATGTATTGTAATGAGTAATGAACTATACAATGGGCCTATACCTTCCAAACACTGAAGTGACTCAGACTAATGGAATAGTCCGAGATCCTGTTTACCCCTATTTTAATGTGTATAAACCTTTGCTATATAAGAGGCAGCATTCATCATTCGTAAGCAGCCCGCTGTTGGTGGAAGTAAGCCAGAATTAGAAAGTAAACTATTAAAGAATTAATAGTGAAAAGAATTTGAAAGGTTAGGGTAGAAATATAAGCCACTGGTGAAAGACAAACTAAGGAATTGTGGTGAGATACAAGGTGTAGTAATCCTGAATAAGGGTGAGGCACCGAGTACTCACAAGCAATAGGAACTTAGTTTCGGAACCAGGTGCAAAGTGCCTAGCCATCTCTACAGAACCGTGTGAATAGAACCTCGGCTTGTGTCCCAGTGTATTTTTAAGAAAAACAGAACCCAGGACAAGTATCCCAGTAAATCAGAATAATCACTGTAAATGATAGTAATTCTATGTATCTAATTTTTGGCCCAAGTAGAGCCCGAGGAAAATTACATTATACATGTATATGTTTAGAGTTCACGAGATCCTTTTATCCTTTGAAAAGAACCCTTAGAAAACACGTTACAGTTTGTACAGCAGTTTCCAGTGATGTAAATATTATTTGAAACAAAATAATGGAACTTAAAAAAAAAACATTAAAAAAACACACACACACACCCCCCCCCCCCCCCCCTCAAACAATAAAAATTAAAAAAAACAAAAAACAACAAATAAATAACAAAACAAAACAAAAAAAAAAAAGAAGAAAGAAAAGAAAAAAGGACCCAGGGTAGAACCACCTCCACGTCGTTGTGTCTGGAAACATGCAGTTTAGCGCTAGCATGACTTAGAGTTCTACACACAAGCAGAAATTGAAACATTATTTTTATTTTAAAAGTTTTTTGACCTTTTTGGTCATTGTTTTTTTCAGCTACATGAACATATGAATGTACATAAGAATTGCGGCTACATACTAATTCTTATCCAAGGCTCTCTAAGACTTCCAGTCTTCCATGATCCTAAGTAAGGTGGACTGACATCCACACCCAGTTCTAAAAGCAGCAAGGAAAGGATGAAATATAGATTCAAAATATTCAGAAAACTGTACAACTGTATATGGATGGCTCTCTCAAAGAGCTTTGAGATGGCTGGCAAAACACTGACCGGTCTATAATTTCCCTTGTCTAGACAGCTGTTTTTCTTATGAATAGGACAGACTTTGGCTTTCTTTAATGAATCGGGGAAAACTGAGTTTTCGATGGCCTTATTTATAAGACATGCTAATGGTTTAGCTATAGATGGCACGGCCAGTCTTAATAGCAAGAGTGATATATTATCTACCCCTGTAGCTTTCTTAATATTGATTTTGTTTACATGTTCAATGATAAAAGATTCATCTACCGGTTTAAAAGATAGTGGTTGTGAGTCCTCATCTTTCATGATAGTATCAATTTGTCTAACACTTGAATGTTTTTCATCTATTTGCACATCGTTTGTTCCTATATCCTTTGCCACATTAACGAAATAGTTGTTAAAAATATCACATACAGCACCTTGATTGTTGACCAAACTGTCATTTTCACATATGATAGTATTTCTGATGGTATTATTGCCCTTTTTTGTCAAAAACGGTTTGGTTGTAGGCCAGAATTCTTTCAACTTTGGGCCCCCTTCACATCTCTCTATAAAATGTTAAAATAGCTCTTTAATTAGGTAATTTAATTAGATAATTTAATTGATTGATTTGAATTGAATGTATTTTATGGTCTGGATGTTGCAACAAACGGATTGAGCACAGGTTCTTAAAACTTAGAACGCCCTCTCCTATATGACAATTGATTACATATGATAATGTTCAAGAAATGAAACACAAAGGATTAGGTAGATTTTCAAGATAAGTTTCCAGACCAAAACTTGTTTTAAAATTTCTGTGCATTGTACCCTTGGAAGAGCTAAACACATCACTTGACCAAGTCTGGACAAATTGACCCATAAGACTTTGTTTTATAGCGTTTGTTATCCATTTTTCATTCACAGTACCTTAATTGTTCATACCATATATTAGAGAGTCCACATATGTTCAAAATTCTATGAATACATTCAAACCATGGATTTTTAAATGTGCCATTAGAATACTGTGTATATAAATATTTGTAAAGAATAGTTACTATCTTGTTTTCATGACTAAATGTTAATTTGGCCCAATAAGAAATCATTCTAGTATACGTGTACATTAATATAAACCAGGGAAATGTCCCGTTTCGCCATATACCATAAATGACGGAGTGTAGCTTTTTAAACGAAAAACATGCTTAAAAAATTTTAGATGGAGAACTCCTGTAATTTGCAAGTTTTCATATCCCCAAATCTCACACCCGTATATTAAAACAGGTAAAACGACTTTGTCAAACAGGTCAAGTAGGCACTTAAATGGTAAATTAAATTGTCTGATTTTTCTTATAACTCCATACATAGCTTTCTAGGCTTGTCAAATCAAATCAGGAAAACATATTATCCAAAAAATTAATTCTACTGTTGGGGTAAATCAAGAGTCATCATACTTCGTCTGGAACCAGGAACTTCATTCACAGGCAAGGTCGAAACTATTAGAAAATTCTGAGGAACTTATGGAATGCATTGAAAAATACTCGTGTGAGTCCTAAACCAGTATCGATGAATCGGTCAATTCGTTCACTGTAACACGTTTGGCTGATTTAATGCGTTCTAGTTTTGAAGTCCACAGAGAGTCTAATAAAGGGGACCAGCGCCCTGATAGAGTACATGATAAACCACAGAGAGTCTAATAAAGGGGACCAGCGCCCTGATAGAGTACATGATAAACCACAGAGAGTCTAATAAAGGGGACCAGCGCCCTGATAGAGTACATGATAAACCCTGGTTTAACGGAGAGCTTAAAAGTAAATATAACACATATCGTGCACCAGTTCAATCATTACAAAAACAAAGAAAATCACTTGAATTTAATTGAAGCAAAAAAGAATTATAAACATTTAGAAGCTAAACTCAGACTTCAGTATTTACGGAAGGAGGGTGATTCACTTGACCATCTCCGTAGACAAAACCCAAAAGCATTCTACAAACATTTTCGAATATGAAAGCCAAAAAATACTCCGAAAGAATCGTTCCACACTCATTTTAAAGATTGAGCTACATTTGTTCCCACAGAAGATTATTCTAATGTGGAAGACACGGGACCTACAGTTTTTAATGAACTGGATATGGAAATTACCGAGAAAGAAATATCCGAAGCTATTAATCAATTAAAACGGGGGAAATCCCATGGTTTGCACTATATTTTGAATGAGTAGTTCATGGAATTTAGAGAATTTTTTGTACCATATTTGCATATTATTTTTAATCGAATCTTATCATCAGGATTTTTTCCAACACAATGTGCCTGTTTTCAAAAAAGGTTACCCTTCTGATCCAAATAATTACAGAGGAATAAGTCTTGTTAGTTGTTTCTGCAAATTGTTTACTTCCATACTAAACAGAAGACTCGTCTCATGGGCAACCTCGTATGATATTATTTCAGATGCACGATTTGGTTTTCAACCCAAGGTAGGTACTACGGAGGCAATTTTTGCGCTTCATTGTCTTATAACACAGTCACTCCAATCCAAAGAACGATTATATTGTTGCTTCATGGATTATAAGAAGGCATTCGATTCAGGTAATAGGGAAAAATTGTATAGAAAATTAAAACACTACGGTATGTAAGGGAAGCTGCTTACTATTGTTCGCTCCATGTATGGTATGATTAGAACCTGTGTAAAATCCTCTGGTCACATTTCACAATTTTTGGAAAATCACAAGGAGAAGTGTTGTCTCCCCTTTTTTGTATTGTATGTGAATGACCTTAAAATTGAATTATCAAAAAAGGTAACCATCCGACTGATTTACAGTTATTAAGTCTTTATATTTTGATGTATGCTTATGACATGGTGTTGCTTGCAGAATCGGTTATTGAACTACAAAATATGTTAAATACACTGCAAAGTTATACAGATGAATGGGATTTAGTTGTTAATGTAGCAAAAACTAAAATTGTTGTATTTAGAAATGGTGGGAAGATTCGCACAGATGAGAAATGGGTGCAAAAAGATGAAAGTATAGAAGTTTGTTTTCTTGGGCGTTTTATTCAATTTTAATGGTAAATTTTTGGTAACGCAGAAACAGTTAGCATCACAAGGTCGCAAAGCATTATTTGCCCTTAAATCAACTATAAAACAATTGTATTTAAATCATTGTACCTTATTCTCCCTTATCGATACCTATGTCTGTGGTATTTTGAATTACGGATGTGAAGTGTGGGGATTACATAAGGGACCTGACATTGAAAAGGTTCACTTGGATTTTTCAACAAAATTTGCACTTGGTGTTCGTAAAAACACTAATACAACCATGGTATATTTAGAAACAGGGCGTTTACCATTGTATCATGTTCGTATTTTGAGAATGTTCAAGTTTTGGTTTAAACTATTGCAGTCTGAAAATTGTATACTTAATGCTGCATATGAATGTTTATACAATATCTGTGAAAATACAAAGCATACAAGTCGTAACTGAGCTACTTTTATCAAGGAACAACTTGATTGTTTGGGACTTAGTTATATGTGGCATGATCAAAATAACTTAAATAGCCATGTTTGTTTCCCAATAATGCAACAAAGATTGAAGGATCATTTTATTCAAAATTTACATAGCAACATGCAGTGTGAATCAAAATGCACTATTTACAAACATTTTGTTGATAATTTTTGCTTGCAATATTACCTAGAAAAATCTATTCCTAAATTGTACAAAAAGAGTATCTCCAAAATAAGGTTATCATCACATAATTTATCCATAGAAACTGGCAGACATAAAAATGTACCACGTGAAAAAAGTTTTTGTAAAACATGTATCACTGAAATTGAGGATGAATACCACTTTTTATTAGTCTGCCCTGTATATTGTCAGATTAGTATGGAGCGCCAAATTAACATAAACTCAAATAAATGAAGATATCTTCAATTATTTGAAGATATCATCAATTCAATTATTGCTCTCTTTAATTGAATTAATGCGCGCATTGAATCAATTATTACTCAATAATTAAATGAATTAAAGCGCGCTTCAATCCAATTACTGCTCTCATCAATTGAATTAATGAGAGCAATAATTGATTTAATGCTCGCATTAATTCAATTATTGCTCTCTTTAATTTAAGTGATGAGAGCATGAATTCCGTACCAATTCAGAATTGAAGATATCATTAATTATTTGAAGAGATCTTTAATTAAATTGTTGCGCGCATCAAATGTATTGATGATATCTTTAAATAATTGAAGATATTTTCAATTATTTGAGTTTATGTTAATTTGGCGCTCCATAGATTAGAGCTAAATTAGTGAAGAAGTATTACTGGAGTAAATCCCCCATGTTCAAATTTATAGTTATTTTAAAAGTGTGAACAATGTTAAAGAACTTTGTAACTTAGGATTTATTGTAAAGTCTTGAACTAAGAACAGTCTATAATATGTAATTTGTATCGTCATTCTCCTTTTTTACTATCATTATACTAAGAACTGTCTATAATATGTAATTTGTATCATCATTCTCCTTTTTTACTATCATTATACTATTGTATTTACATCTGATAGATGTCTTTGTAAGAACTGGCCGTTTATTTTCAGCTTTGTAATTATTATCCATGTTCAATTTTGTTATAATGCTATAAGATGTATGTCTTTCGCAATAAAGAATTATTAATTGAACATAGAAAAATAGGTCATTTCTTGGAGAAGTGTATTTTGAACATAAGAAAAAGAAATGGTAAGCATCTTTAATTTAATAAATAAATTCAATTAATTAATTCAACTTCAATTAATTTTAAAATGTGGATCATGTGTACTTAGTCACCGTTGGAAATATTTCTTCTTCTACTTTTATACCATGGTCTTTTTCTGCATATATATATATATATATATATATATATATATATATATATATATAAAGATACAGATGGTTATATAAGATACAGATGGTTATAAAGGAATATATATTTCCTCCACCTTATTTCTCCATATTCTTAAGCCGCGTTTGAACTACCAAACGGTGAAAAATCAATTCTGTTCAGTTAATGGTGATTTAATTTTTCACATTGCTGTGATTTTCACTTCCCTGTTTTGCCTTCTATAGCAGTATTCCTCCGACAACAGCGTACTTCTTGTCTGTCTAGAACTAATCTCCGCAGAGTTGTCTTTATAGCACTTGAAACAGTTCATAAGCAGAACTACTCGTCGGCAATGCGGTGTAAATATAAAATAGATAAAAGGATTTATAGTAAAGTTCAGATGAAGTAACACAAACGCTATTCGATATAACACAATATATAGTTTCGATATTTGTATTTTTCCCGCCAATTTTACTGTGTCGTGTACATTAATTGGTAGTGTGGTGACGAGATAAGACAGGATGACGACAGAAACTATTTTGGACATCTTCTGACGCGTAGTCTGTCTATCGTTGGTGAACGATTTCCTCAGAGCTTTCAGCTTTAAAAAATGACAAATAAGAATGACCGAAATCGGCAGGAAAGTCACGGAAACGGTAATAACAAAATTCACAATTCTGCCAAATGCCTCATCCCCACTAATTTTAACAGCAAAGATATAGACGGATGACGGAATGGTACAGATTATCCAGATAGACAGAGAAGCATAAAAGACGGTTTTGTTTGTCTGTCTTGCCAAACTTGACAGAGGGTGTGCGATCATGAAGTACTGTTGTACAGATAGGAACGTCACATGAGATGCTGATGAAAAGGCACTTGTGATGGTCATGACACCGAGTACAATAGCAGCCGTTTCACTTTCGGTTTCATTTGGAGTAAACCAATTCAGATGCACGCGGAGGGTGTTGAATACTAAATAAAGGAAATCCGCCAATGCCAACGCCGCGAATCCAAGGAAAATGGGTTTGTGGAGACGCCGTGTATATAATATAATTCCAACCACTCCTAAATTGGCCAGGATTCCTACTATGGACACGAACGTGGCGACGACGAAAATTTCAGAGCACAACAGAGCTTTGGAACACGCATCGCCATCCTGATACACAGATGAATTGTTGGCCATATTGTGACTGGCGTGTTGTATTTCACTGGCTATAAAATGTTGCCATTTACTGATTAAATTTCTGGAACAGGTTGTTCGCTCCACTTTTGCCGTAGGATAGACTGGTATAAACAGCTGAATATTTTATCCCTTACAATTAATTGCTCGTAAATATGACGATACAGAATAACTTATAATAGAAATGATGGGAAAGGTAAATATGTACGAAAGTGATGCATTCGTTAATTTACAGCAATGTTACATTTGTGAAAAGAAACATTCGCATTCACTTAAAAGTCTTCAGAAATGGCGATTGCTTCTCTACTTTATTAACCTCAGCTTCGTGCCAAGGGCCAGTTAGCTTTTACATAGTGTTGTAATTGAGAGATTATACGATTATATCAAGTTGTGGCTGGTATCCACGGTGGAGAAGATCTCCAAGTATAGAAACGTGGTTTTGATGTACATGCATATATATACATGTACATGTACCAATGTTGGATTTATCTCGTAAGGATTAACGACAAAGGGCAGTGACTCTTATCAGTTCGATTCTCCTCTCGTTTTGTAATGACCTTTAAACTTGGTGGACAAGCGCAATCAACACTTCGACGACTTAGTTATTTTCCCCTTATTTTTATCAGCATTTCAACACAAAATTTCGGTCTCGGAAAATTTTAAAGATCGATTGGTTGTTTGATTTTTAGCTCACCTGAGCTTTTCTGATCACCCGTATTCCGGCGTCTGTCTGTCCGTCTGTAAACTTTTAACATTTTTTACTTCTTCTCAAAAACCACTGGGCCAATTTCAACCAAAGTTGGCACAAAGCATCCTTAGGTAACTGGAATTCTAAATTGTTAAAATAAAGGACCAGACCACCTTCCAAGGGGAGATAATCAAGAAAAGGTAAAAATAGAGTAGGTTCATTAAAAAATATTCTTTTCAAGAACCATTTGGCCAGAAAAGAGGATGGGGACACAATAGGGGATCAAAGTTTTACATACAAATATATAGGGAAAATCTTTAAAAATCTTCTTCTCAAGAACCACTGAGCCAGAAAAGCTGAGATTTATATGAAAGCTTCCTGATATAATGCAGATTCAAGTTTGTTAAAATCATGGCCCCCGGGGGTCGGATGGGGCCACAATATGGGATCAAAGTTTTACATACAAATATATAGGAAAAATCTTTAAAATCTTCTTCTCAATATCCACTGAGCCAGAAAAGCTGAGATTTACATGAAAGCTTTCTGACATAGGGAAGATTCTAAATTGTTAAAATCATGGCCCCGGGGGTCGGCCGGACCACAAGGGGGGATCAAAGTTTTACATACAAAGATATAAGGAAAATCTTTAAAAAATTTCCTCTTAAGAACCACTGAGCCAGAAAAGCTGATATTTATATGAAAGCTTCCCAATATAATGCAGATTCAAGTTTGATCAAATCATGGCCCCGGGGGTCGGACGGGGCCAGAATAGGGGATCAAAGTTTTACATACAAATATATAGGGACAATCTTTAAAAATCTTCTTCTCAAGAACCACTAAGCCAGAAAAGATGATATTTACATGAAAGCTTTCTGACATTATGCAGATTCAAGTTTGTTCAAATTATGGCCCCCGGGGGTAGGATGGGGCCACAAGGGGGGTGGTCAAAGTTTTACATACAAATCTATATAAAAAATCTTTAAAAATCTTCTTCTCAAGAACCACTGAGCCAGAAAAGCTGATATTTACATGAAAGCTTTCTGACATATTGCAGATTCAAGTTTGATCAAATCATTGACACTGGGGGTAGGATGGGGCCACAAGGGGGGGGGGGGGGGTCAAAGTTTTACATACAAATCTATGTGAAAAATCTTTAAAAATCTTCTTCTCAAGAACCATTGGGCCGAAAAAGTTCACATTTACATGAAAGCTTTCTGACATGGTGTAGATTCAAGTTTGCAAAAACCATGGCCTCCAAGGGTAGGGTGGGGCCATGATAGGGACTACGGTTTTACATGCAAATATATATGGAAAGTCTTCTGATATGGACCAAGGTGACTCAGGTGAGCGATGTGGAAAATGGGCCTCTTGTTTTCTTTACGTGCGTCGAGAATTTTTCACTCATATCAGGGCCGTAAATTACATGGAGGCGGAGGAGGCAGCTGCCTCCTCCAACTTTTGAGCCAAAAAAAAATTAAAATTTAAAGTTCATAAAAATTTATGTTGTTTCCAATAACTAAGAACATGATAACTCCCTTAAAAAGCATTCCAAATCTTTCTTTTAGAATGAGTTAGTCAAGTAACATCTTAGAAGGCCCTAGAATCAAGGATTTTGCACGAAATGTGTTCAGTGTGCACAAAATGTGCTCAGCGTCTGGGGGCCTGGGCCCCCAGACCCCCGCCTAATTTCCTGCCTCCTCCAAATTGAAGGTTAATTTACGGCCCTGCATATTGAGACATCATCAGTTGTAGGCAAAGTACACAAATTACTTACGGTCGTACTAATCGTCGCTAGACACGGTTACTGAGTCCGGTAGTGTCAACCGTGCCTACCTCAGTGTGACTGCATGATCAGTGAAACCCTCGATTTTCATGAATAATAATAAAATGACACAATAATTTTTTGACCAGTCATAGTCTTCAGATTTCCGATATTTCAATGGCTGCACCCACAACGAAAACGTGCAGAATTTGTTTACAAGTAATAACGGACAATACGATTACTTCCCGTTCTCTCCGTAATTTCTGCTTTCCTTGTTCATACAATGTAATAAGTCCTTTGATTTTACACAATGCTGACCTCCTCATAACATTATTGCATACCATGTTTTCCGTTCCGTTCCGCGTTTTAGCAACACCCATTAGTATAGTTACAACCGCTAAAAAGTGTCCAGTTTGTCAATCGGCAATCCTCGGATTATTCCGCTGAGCACACAAATGACTCCGAACGATTTTCTTTCCACTAAAAAAAAAATCATGGAAGCTCATCGATTGGTTGACTAATGAATATAAATATTCATGAAGTCGAGGATTTTTTTAATCATACAGCCACAGCATTTGGCCGTAGTGTAAACGGAGACAATAGACGTGGTTTGCGATGGTGGACGTAGTAGTGAGGGTTCTTTAACGTGCCAACACCTGGCTTGACACAGTGTTGTATAGTAGCCTTACCCCTAGCCATCTTTCCCCCGGGAAAATGGCTATATAGTAGCCCCCCCCCCCCCCCCCCCCGGAAAAATGGCTATATAGTAGTCCCCCCCCTCCCCCCGGAAAAATGGCTATATAGTAGCTCCTTCACGAAAATTTGGCTATATACTAGGATTTTTCCCTTTTTAGCTCACCTAAGCCCCTTCAAAGGGCATATAATCACAAAAATGCAAAAATAGGGTGGGGTTATTTAAAAATCTTCTTCTCAAGAACCACTGGGCCAGAGGAGCTGAAATTTTCATGACAGCTTCCTGACGTAATGCAGATTCAAGTTTGTTCAAATCATGGCCCCCGGGGGTAGGTTTGGGCCACAATAGGGGATCAAAGTTTTACATGGGAAATTGGGAATAAATAGAAAAAATCTTTAAAAATCATCCTTTCAAGAACCAATAGGCCAGAGGAGCTGAGATTTACATGAAAGCTTCCTGACATAGTGCAAAAATCATGGCCTCCATGGGTAGGTTGGGGCCACAATACGGATTAAGGTTTTACATGCAAATATATATGGAAAGTCTTCAGATATGGTCCAAGATAACTCAGGTGAGCGATGTGGCCCTTGGACCCCTTGTTTTTGCCAAATGACCCCTCGGAAAACCTACTATATTGTATACCCCCCTTTTTTTCATTCCGGTTACGTTTACGGCGGACCATTGATATACATGTTTTTTCCATTCTGAAATTAATCCTTTCTGTCTACTCATTTCTTTTATACCCTAAATGGAAAAGTTAAATTCCGAATTCCGTTGATTGGGATTTTAAAAAATATTTATTATTCAACAAACTGTTTTTAAAACACCAATTCATTCAGTCGAATGTTATGTAAAACATAAATATATTTAGAATGTAAAATCGGAATATTTCGTGTTTGTAAAACAGGACCTATTTAGGCAACTCAGAATTTTGCTACTTTTAAAACAGACAAGTATTTATCGTACGAGGAATCAAAATTATCTCTCTCCATTTAACATAATAACTTTTCATACACATAGTGGAGTAAAACTTAAATTGTACAACTCTGTTGATTGTATACCCCTGATTCCATATTGCCGCCATTAAAGAATCAACTCGCTCTCTCGCTAGACATGATTCTTATCATCTTATTAGGAGAAAGTGGGATTTTTCAATTGAATTAGAATTTTTTCAGAAGAACTTCCCCCAGCTGTTTTCAGGTCATTGATGGATTAACAGATGTGAACATGTTATCGATACAATTGTAACTATTCCAGGCGGTGCAACTTCCAGCTGTTACTGTCAGTACTTTGATTTATACATATTCGTTTACAAAATTTGTCGATAAATGAATTTTTTTTTAATCTGACAGATGGACAACGTCATCATATTTTATTCCCATGTGAAGAATATTCTGGAAACGTTTTGATTTGTAGCATGCACTCCTAAAACATTTTAGCTCACCCGAGCTATTCTAATCACCTGTTGTCCGTCGTCTGTACCCTTTCCACATTTACGACTTCTTCTCCAGAACCACTACGACAATTTCAACCATACTTTGCACAAAGCATTCTTAGATTAAATTTGTTGAAATTGAATGAAGGGTCATAGGACCTCTACAAGGGGAGATAATAAATGCATAATGAATTTTTAATTGTTACCTTGATTTTTTCTAAATCAAAGTGCTGGTATAATAATAGTTTTGCTCAATTTGTTTCTTGCTAGGAACTGTTGCTCAGGTGAGCGATGTAGCCCATGGATCCCCTGTTACTTTTAAGTTTTATTGTATTCACGTGCGTTTATCTCTGTTTTGTGGATTTTATTTTGGTAATATTCTTTTACAAAAATAAAAATGCGACTATTCTTGAATTTTTCAAACTCATTTCTAGAATACAACTGGAATAAAAAAAAAAATATTCATATAAAGGTGAATATAAGAGATTCACTAATTTTCTCTCTAATCTCTCCGGTAAAATGCTTGTACAGTTAAAATACCTTCAGTATTTACAAATTCAAGATATTTCTTTATTCTGAATGAAATTAAACAGATATAAAAAGGCCACACGTTATCTAACAAAGTTGTTTATTTTATGAACCAGATTACAGGGTTCCGGGAGGTGGGGTGGGGGGTAAATGGTCAAAGAGAGTTAATGTACAGGATTCTTAAAATCTCATATTTAGTACTTTTGATATTAGATAAAAACTGAATGAATAAAACGATGAAGTGGTCACGAGTAATACTTTGGGGAAAGACTTTACTGGAGGGATGTCTGAAATTCCGTCTATCAATCTGTATATTGGCTACGTTGGGGCTACTATACAACAACGGGACATCCGTTTTTAAGGTCATATCCGAAAGACTTGTAATTCTCACTTCTTATCGCTCCCTACGTTTGAGACGGCCATGGTACAAGCAGGGCTCGAACTTATGACCTCCCGATCACTGACCTACTGCGACAAGTTAGGTAGATATATGTTACGGACTTCAAGGCGTCCATATACTCGTCCTACTGAGCCAGAATCAGTAGAAGCGGTGTCCACAGCTACAAATGTGGCATCGTATAATCTATAGTAGTGTACGTTCCAGGAGTTTGGCGTTCCGGCCGGAACACAATCTCTACCCACAGTTATATGGAGCGCCAAATTAACATAAACTCAAATAATTGAAGATATCATTAATTCAATTATTGCTCTCTTTACTTGAATGAATGCGCGCATTAAATCAATTATTGTTCTCATCAAATGAATTAATGCGCGCATCAATTGAATTAATGAGAGCAATAATAGCGTTACTAAGCTGAAAAGATATCAAATATTGTCAAATTGATCAATATTATCCAGTAACTTCACAATTTTAATTTTTTTCTGTCACATATTATATTCCGATTTTAAAAATGGATCTATTTTTCTTTTCGTAGTGCACAATACATAAGTTTTCCTTCCATTTTTTTGCGATATACATCTATGATGAACAAAAACGCAGTCAATCAGAATCGTTGGCGCAACGAAAATGAAATATATGGAAATCATACAGTTACTTGTAGTTACAGTTAAATCTGTCTGTACCTTGGTAACTTTTCTTATCAGAACCCATTCGTTCAATGCTCTTACAGTGAGGAAGTTTGTTCTCTTGTTCTCTACTCCTATTGTGTTATTTGAAACCTCTAAGCTCACGGTATGTAGGAGGTTCGAGCACAGTGGTAATCCGGATAGCTACATTATTTACACTGTAGGTTGCCGTCCAAAGTCAGCCTCGTGTGTTCATTGGTCTCAATTGCTTGATGTGTTGTCTTAAATTATATTCAACTTACCTTTGAATGATGTTGTCTATAGAGTGTTTCCCTTATCCCCGGTTCTATGGAGCGCCAAATTAACAAACTCAAATAATTGAAGAGATCTTCAATTATTCGAAGAAATCATCAGTTCATTTGATGCGCGCAACAATTCAATTAAAGATCTCTTCAAATAATTAATGATGTCTTCAATTCTGAATTATTGCGCGCATTAATTGAATTGATGATAGCATTAATTCTTCAGCTGAATTGAAGCGCGCTTTAATTGAATTAATGATCTCTTCAAATGAATTAATGATATCAACAATTGAATTTATGCACGCTACAATTCAATTGAAGAGAGTAATAATTGATATAATACGCTCATTAAATCAATTGCTGAGAGCAATAATTGAATTGATGCGCGCATTAATTCATTTGATGAGAGAAATAAATGATTTGATGCGCGCATTAATTCAATTATTGCTCTCTTCAATTGAATTAATCAAGCGAGTATTTACTTCCGTTAGTCTTTCCCTTTTTTCGCCGCATTGAAAAATTAGTTGTGTGTCATTGAGAACTTTATATTGTTTGACTGCCCCCCCCCCCCCCCCCCCCATTTTTTGACAGTAGTGGCGAATGGGAAAATATGAATCTTCTTCTCAAAAACTACTGGGCCAGAAAAGTGGATTGAATGATTGTATCTTGCTTAACCACAGGCACTCGATGTTTTAAATATCTATAATAAAAAAATCGTCTTCCTGTAAACATAATATTCACAAGGTATATCACGCCCCCACCTTGGTTTTCTTTTTTACAAGCTGCATCGCTCGAAAATTCAAGACCCATTATCTCGCTCTGTAGAACATATTTACTGCTAATTATAATATTTACTATCTTTAATTTTATCGACTAATAAAAAAAGGGATATCCCGAAATTATGTCAACTTCCGTCCATAATCGATTTTTCGCATTTGAGAAGCAGTAGACGATGTTTGACGGTTGATTATAACCGATAAATGGACTTTATTTCCAGTTCACCATGACGATGCGAGAGGTAAGACCTTGACAGAGTTGCTTCTAAACGGTAGGGGTCTAATTATCATATTATATCGAACTTATCTCCGAAATGGTAAAAAAAGAAAACCAAGATGGCGGCGTGATATACCTTCATTCTCTCACCAAAGGGCGCGTTACGCAAGCTTCACATACACGAGGAGCGCATGGAACTCTGGGTAGAGAATGGATATACCTTGTGAATATTATGTTTACAGGAAGACAATTTTTTTGTTATATATAAAACGTCGAGTGCCTGTGTGCTTAACGTCCCTCTCGATAATTTTTCACTCATATGGAGACGTCACCAAGACCGGTGAAGGGCTTCAAATTTAGGCCTATGCTCGGTGCTCACGGCCATTGAACAGTGAGGGTTCTTTAGCGTGTCACACCTACTGCGACACGGGATTTCTGTTTTTAAGGCAATCTCCGAAGACCCTGATGCCGAGCGTTTGGCGATGGAACTATCACTACCTAAGTAGTTTTGGGCCCGAACTCTGTGATACCATAAATATAGAAAGGGGTCTAACTCTGACACAGATAAAAAAAACTAACCACTCGCTTCAAATGCCTAAAAAATATTAAACTAGGTAAGCTATGCGTAGTTTGTCGTTTTCCTTGCATAGATTAATGTTTTAACTACTTGCATGCCAAATTTCAAGTCACTGGTTCTTAAAATAACAAAGATATACGTCATTGTTCTCTCGATTTCACTTCTTTATATTTACTAGGACATTTACCGGTCCAGGTCACAAAGTCGTTTCTCGACTCTGACAGCAGCGAAATTCAGACTAGTATGGAAGATTTCGGACCTGTCAATACGCCGGTTTCGAGATACGTCCGAGTTATTTCCCTTTGACTAGTATGGAAGATTTCGGACCTGTCAATACGCCGGTTTCGAGATACGTCCGAGTTATTTCCCTTTGAGAACTCTCGTACATAGTAAGGCGCGAAAGAATTTGTTTACACGCGGGAGTGGGACAGATTATTCATCACAGCATAAGTGAATGTACTCAGTAAGTTTCTCATACGCTGTTTGATAACCCGAATTCGACTGACACACAAACTAAGTAAGTGATAAGTATTTGGGGAGTAATTAAATACATAGAATTCTTATCCTATCACGTTATTTCGCTGGTCATAAGTACCATATCCAAGATATTTCTTGCAAATATGACATTGTTTGTATGTTTCCACTTCGGTAAAACATTTCTTTCGATAGCATTTTGTATTTCCCACATTTACATATTTAAAGAGAAGCTGCTTTTAATACATTTCATCGTCTTTCTCGTTGGCTGTATATCCACTCTGTCCCACTTAGGCATTCAAAGTTCCACTAAATGCACCTCCTATACAGAAGAGTTCGTATCTCGAAACTGACGTATTAAAATTTCACATCAATTATACGCTACTTACTTCCTCATATTTTAATAATGTTCTTCGTGTAGACGTTACACGACTTATTTTCCCTCAGCAGCATCAACTGTTGACAAGATCTGCCATTTTAATGAATACACTAAATACCCTTAATGTCTAAAATTTTGAGTGGGAAGTCAAACGGCTTGCGTGACCTAGGCTACTTGACAGGGTACCAGTTTGAATTAACCGGAAGTGAGTATTGTCAACTCGTACATAAAATTTCACGGTTATTAGGTAGTAAAGACGCGATATTTTAAGAAATATTTCACCGATTAACTTGAAAATGAATAGGGTTCGTCTTTTTACAATGCCACATATGTATGCGAAGACTGAGAATCGTTCGTGCAAAGGTTCTCTTTAAATCTTGCCCACAAGCTGTAATGGAGACACACACATACACGGACAGTAACGATGCTATATCCCCTCCGCAACTAGTTGCACGAGGGGATAATAAGGGGTGAGATCAAAAGATTGATGTCGAATAAAAATCTAAATTCAAATAGTTAGGGATAAAATCTCCTGCAAGTTTTGTCATTCGACATTGACTACACTAAAGTTGAAAAACAAAAATGACAAGCGACTGTTAAAAACCACATAATAATAATATGTATACGGTGTGACCGTTGGACCGAGCGAAGCATGTAATGGTCATTGGAGTGTCCCAAGTGGTAATCATAATTCCGTTAAGTACGGTAGATTATGATTCATTTAAAATTATATATTTTGAATGAAATTTTCCTTGCGCCAGTAACATCTCAATATTAAAGGGGTTTATATGGGGACAACAGTTTTACAGGATCCGCGTATTCATTGAAAGCGGGAAATAAAACGCAAGGCGACGTAAACTGTGCATTGTGACGTCACATTTAGCCTTGACTTTTTTCTCTTTTTCAAAGCAAACAATTATAAACAACAATAATACATTCCGTATGCAATGAAAAGTCCGTTAACACTAAACAAAATTAACCAATAGATTCAAAATGTTAAAAAAGTAACCGTAATTTTCTCGTATATTCTTATTCCAATCGTAACTACTCGGCTATTTCCGTAACCGGTTACGGAAAAGGACGGGCGCGTGATCCGATTGATTCTTATTCAAAGAAACTCATGTACTCATTCATCTATTTAGTCGTATTACGGTTTTATATGTATTTATTTGCTAAAACCTGTTACCATGATAATTATAATATTCACTTTGAACAAACTGAGTGTTTAAATTACGAATTGCATGTCAGAGTCTTCTATTATTGGCATTCAAAATAAAACACGAATAACTGTTGAAGCGGGTAATGAAAAAAATAAATGGCGGCGTCCATGTGGATCACGAAAATTTCAGTGAACGTATACAGAGATTATCTCTTTTTCTTTTGCTGATTTTGACTTTTTTCTTTTACATACGTGTTACCTTTAGAGTCTTGCTTCGCGGACGGGCCTTTGGCCTGTCCGAGCTTTGCTCGGTATTAATACATTTTAATGAGCATTTAATAGTTTTATTGTATGCTTTCATTTGTGAATAAACAGGAGAAAAGGTATACAAAGTGTTCATATGTTTTTACTTGTTAATCTATTAGTTTCAACAGTCATCATATTTAGTTTTAAAGGGGGTGGGGTGTCTTGGTGAAAACAATGTGAATTTGGGTTTTTTTCGGACATTACGTAAGACCAGAAAGACATGATTTTTAACATTATTCATGACATTTCATCTGATTAAAAGAAGTCAATTACAAGATACACTAAATTTCTTTGACTTCAAATCATGGGGTAATAAACAAGTATACAAATTTTAAGGAAAATCCAATCACTAGTCTCTTAAAAAATGTCTGGACAAAATCATATCTACAGACAGATGGGCTGAAAGACAGAGAAATGGACAAGATCATTCCACTACACGCTCTCCTGAACTTATACAGTAGCCTCTGTGAGAGAATAGATCGTTACAAAATCGAAAAGAAAATGACTCTAAGTCTATAAAGGTTAAAAAAAAACCCGGCAAAATGAAAATATCCATACCTTCCTTCATTGCTAATGAATCTAAATAAAAATGACAGGTGCACAACTTCATTTTATACATAATATATGCATAGTTTGAATCACATCTGTTCATGGTTTTTAAGATATACTCTGGAAACCCCCTCAAAATAAAAAAATATATACATAAATTCCCTGTTAAAAATGCAGGTGTTTATATAAGATATACACAAAGTTGTAGTCAATCTGTTTGTTGGTGTTAAAAGATATAATCTGGACAAATTATGTCAAAAGACAAAGTGATCCCAGTACCTGCATGCACATAATTAGAAATTTTCAAAGTAATATCTTTCATAAAATTTGGTCAATCGACATGAAACTTAAACTTAATCTGTAAGTCATCAATGTATAGTGACATACCAAAAATTAGGTCATTATCTACAAAGTTTATGGGCAATAACTTTGTAAAATTAGGTCAATAAACTCAAACTTGAACTATAAATCATAAATATATACAGACACGACAAAAATTAGCTAATTATTTATACACTCAGCAAAAAAAAAGTCTGGATAACTAACTACCGGTATGACAGAATGACAGATGTAAAAGGGAAACACTACATGTATATGCCCGGAGCCATTTCATGAAAGGGGCAAAAAAAACAAAAAAAAACAAGAGGTACTGTGAGCAATGCTCACTAAGAATACCCCCCGCTTACCCCAATCTCCCAAAGGGTGTTGGCAATAGGTACATGTATAAACTACCTCTTTGAGTGTAAAAAACAAATGGCATGACAAACCTTGGGTATTCTCGTTTGTAGGGAGAAATGGATTATCTAGGAACACAGCATCTCCATGCGATGAAAAAAGCCGTTAAAGAATTTAAATGGAAACCATATTGCTACTTTGATGTCCAGTGCACGTGACCTTTGACCTTTTGACCCCAAAATCGATAGGGAACATCTTCATCCCATGGGCAGTCCATATGTATGATATATTGACTGTAGGTGGAAAGGATAACGCTTTAGAGCCCGGAAACCATATTGCTACTTCAATGTCCAGTGCGCTTGACCTTTGACCTTTTGACCCCAAAATCGATAGGGAACATTTTCATCCCATGGGTAGTCCATATATATGATATGGTGATGGTAGGTGGAAAGGATAATGCTTTAGAGCCCGGAAACCATTGCGTCTACGGACGGACAGACAGACAGAGACAGACGGACAACCTGATTCCAGTATACCCCCCCCCCACAACTTGTTGAGGGGGGTATAATAAAATCATTAAGTATCAAAATTCACATGAAAAATTCAATAATTTAATGTTTGAGGTATATTCACCAGAAGTTTTAAAATATCAAACATTCATATGAATTGGTCAATAATTTTTGTGTTTGATAATCATATGTTGGCATAAAGCAGCAATTCACATTTGCTTCTTTGGTGGTTTCGGCAAAGTGTTCATAAATTTACATATGATAGACAACATAACCTCATCAGCTCCACCTCCAATGGACAATAGACGGAAATCCCTACAGGGAAAATATAAAACATTAAACATGAATTATAAAATATACAAAAGGAAAACATCTAGTCTTGCACATTTTTATGTTTGTTTAACCAAACACTTACTGCAAAATGTCATATGTTTCCTTCCTTTCCTTATGCTATTAAGTACTATTAAATTAATTTAATGATTATTAATTTACACTTCTCTGCCCTATTCGCTTATCGGTAGCTATTCCTATCATCTATATTTATCAACCAATCAAAATTTATCATATATTTAGTATCAGATGTCACTATTCCGATCTGTCTATGACACCCCCCTAATGGGGCAATTGAGTGCACCAAATGGGGGGTGGGTGGGTGGGGGGTTCCCCCCTTTCAACCAATCATATTTATTTATTAATAAATTATTTAATTCAAATCATAACAATTTAATTATCTAATCAATGCTCAAAACATTTCCTACTAAGGGATTTTAAATTCTAGATTAGCACCACTTTGGAAAAATTTGTCAAGGGCAAAGGCGATGTTTACACATGGTTTTCATAATAATCTGAGTAATAAATCACTGATCTTGTTATCTTGTTACCTGTAGTATCTGCTAACAAGGACCTCATTAGTGAAGCCCATTCCTCCCCAGAACTGTAGACAGGAGTCGGTAACTTCCCGAGCCAAACGCCCTGCCTTAAGTTTACACATAGAGGCCAGCTTAGTCACATCCTCACCTGAGACATACTTCTCTGAAAAGTGAAAGTAGCCATTTTGATCCATAATCATTAGGTACAGACAAGGCATAAGCTTTTTGTTGGCATACACAACTAAATGACCTAAAAGGTGTAAAAACAGAAAAACAATTAATACAGTTTCTATCCAACTAGTGATGTAATGTGTTGCAAATCTTTGCCAGCTTGTACCGTATATACCTCCTAATAAGTCAGATTTTTGGGAATTGAAATTTGGTACAAAACTCTAAATCCGACTTATAGGCGAGTCCTAAGAAGATTAGTATTTTTCTGGACGGCATAATGTATAGTATTTTTTTTTTAAATAACTGTACTCCGACAACTATCATGATTAAACATTATTCAAGTACATGTATTCTAATATTATGCATAAAGTATAAGTATTTACCTAATTTTTAAAATGATTTTATTTATTTCAAGTGTATATTATTGAAATTCATATGTTGAGAAAATGAATAATAGTAGAGCATTGAAATATAATTTTAAACAGAGTTGAAAACATTAGAGCATTGATTTGAAATTGTCAACCTATTCTTGCAAAAAGTTATACCGACTTATAAGCAGGTCGATGACAGATAATCCCTCCAAAATAACCTAAAAAAATATACAAGCAACTTATTTTTAGAGGCATCAATGTGTTGAAATGGGGTATTCTGTATGCAACAGCTATAGAATGTATCCATTCTTTTGACACACAGAAAAGTCGGTTTTTGTGTCAAAGATGGTTCAAAGTTATAATCTTTTCATAACAGAAAACCTTGAAATTCAATTAGAGCAGAGATTATTTGCATATGCTAAATTAATTATTACAGATTTTTTCCTAATTTACAGCACTACACAGTTTGTGAACATGTTTGATCTTTTTGTGAATTGTCAATAAGATTGTTACTTCTGTCATACATCTAGTGCAGAGATTGTTTTCACATAATAATATTGGTGTAATAACCAGAACATATTCAGACATTAGTCAGCCAAACTGCATTTCCTGTCATAATCATCGTCGCAAACCACGGTTTCAATTCCACAGAAGCACCTGTGGGTAACCAATGACAGGTCATAACATGCTTTGATTTTCCAAATAAAGTGATAATGTTTCAGTATAAACTTGATTTTTTTCATTTCAACTCTTTTTATTTATGAAAATCATCGGCTTTATCTCTATGTTGTATATATATATATATATAATATGCCTTTTTTTTTCTCTATCAAATGGGTTGAAGAAAATGAAAAACCATCAAACTATTTCTGTGCCCAATTAGAATCCAGAAATTTTACGAGCAAAATGATCCCTAGATTGGAGAATAATGAAGGGAGGGTAATCTAAGAACAATCTGAAATCTTCAGAAAATAAAAACTTTTTATGAACAATTATACAAGAAAATCTAACTATATATATATATATATATATATATAAAATCATTTTTGGTTATATGATCCATAGTTAATATTCAAAAAATTTATATGAAAGTTTTGGGTGTTTTTTATAGATGAAAAGAAAAAAGATTAGAGATAAGAGTTTGAAAGGAAGAAAATTATCTAAAGAGATGCAAGACACAGAGAGAAAGAGGTGTTTTTAATGTTTATGATGAATGTTCAATTTTTGTAAGGCATATTTCAAACATTTGTTAAATTCTTTGTACTTAAAATTCTTCAGTAAAATAAATTTTTCAACATATTCTAAATTCCTAATTACATTCTTTTTTTTTAGGGTCCTTTGAAGGGATGAACTTGTTTGTGTATAAATATAGTATCTAATTATTAGAATTATAAGATTTTCTAGATGGTGTAAACATTTATTTCAACAAACAAATTCTGCTTCTGTTTATATCAATATCTAATGTAGATTTTAACAAATTTTCTACCTCAATCCAAAAATCTTTATCAAACGAGAGGTCCATGGGCCACATCGCTCATCTGAGTCACCTTGGCCCATATTTAAAGATTTTCCCTATATATTCACATCTAAAACTTTGATCCCTCTTGTGGCCTCAACCTACCCCTAGGGGTCATGGTTTTTACAAACTTGAATCTGCACTATATCAAGAAGCTTTCATTTAAATGTAAACTTCTTTGGCCCCACAGTTCTTGAGAAGAAGATTTTTAATGATTTTCCCTGTATACACTAGCGGATTAAAGAAACTGCATTATCTAATATATGAAAAAATAATAAAAAATACATAACAATGAACAAATTTTATTTTTCGTAATACTGTTAATGAATGTATTCGTTACAACATTTCATAATCCATTGATGTTAACGTTTAATAACGTCAATTTCAGCACATTCGAAAGACACTAGTATTCGAACTTGAATTAACAAAGTTAATAACGCGTGTGACCACCATTTGCATTCACGCATGCTTGACAACGGCACCTCATTGATGCCACTAAAGTGTTCAGAAATGCTTGAGGGATGTTGTTCCAGATGTTGGTTAAAGCCTGGCCTAAATCAGCCAATGTCACTGGCTGATTTGGTAAGCGGCGTAGACGTCGTTCCATTTCATCCCAGATGTGCTCGATCGGCAATAAATCATGGGAAACAGCTGGCCAAGGCAAGACATCAACATTCTGTTGAACAAAAGAGTCCCTGACAAAGCGTGCAACATGTGGCCTTGCGTTGTCTTGCTGCAGAGTGATGTGATTTTGCTGTCTCTGTATGAAGGGTATCACATAGCACTGAATAATTTCGTCTTGATAGCGTACGCTGGTGAGATTTCCATTGAAAACTTGTAGAGGGGTTCTTCCACGTGCTGTTATTCCACCCCACATCATAATGCTACCTCCACCAAATTGTCAATGTTGCACAACACAAGCGTTCTGGTACCGCTCCCCAACGCGACGATACTCTACAACGGCCATCACTGCTATCCAAATGAAATCTGGATTCATCAGTGAACAGTATATTGGCCCAGTCCTGTATTCTGAATCACATATGTTGTCTGCACCACGCTAGTCTAGCGATACGATGATGTTGAAGCAGTATTGGGCGCACCGCTGGACGTCTTGGTCTGATGTTGTGCTCACGCAGACAATTACGCACAGTTCTCGGACTGATTGGTCAAAGTCCAGGAATGCTATGAGCAGTCAAACTTGCTGTCTGGAAACGATTTCTCAGGTGCACACGTCTAATGTGGTTGTCCTGTCGACGTGACGTCACATGAGGACGCCCAGAACGTGGTCGATCGCGAGTGTTACCAGATCGTTGGAAACGTCTCCATAATGACTGGATGGTGTTACGATGAACTCCAAAGTGTCTTGCTATGATATTTTGTGCCATTCCAGCTTGAAGTATCCAAACAGCACGATTACGTTGGTTTTCGCTGAGTCGTGGCATGACAGAAGGGTAAATTTTGTCAAAAGTAGAGTGCTTTCCTTAGCGAATAGTGTCCAAACAAACCTTTTACACTTCTTACTCCAAACAGTATTGGCCAGTAAAACTCTTGCATACGAACACTTCAATAAACAACATGCGTTCACTAACCATGAAAAAGTCCGTGCATCTGAGTCGGGTACTATCCGATATATTGTTAAAAAACATCACTGTTATCGATTGTTTAGATTTTATAAATATCAATAATAAATGTACAAAAATTATACTAAATTTTATAATGCAGTTTCTTTTTTCCGCTAGTATATTTGTTTGTAATACTTCGATCCCCTATTGTGGCCCCATCCTACCCCTAATATGATTTTAACAAACTTGAATCTGTACTATGTCAGGAAGATTTTATGCACATTTGTACTTTTTTGGTCCAAGGTTCTTGAGAAGAATTTTTTAAAAAGATTTTCCCTAAATATTTGATGTATGTAAAACTTTGATCCCCTAATGTGGTTCCATCCTACCTTTGGGGGGTCATGATTTTAGTGAACTTGAATTTGCACTATCATTGTCTATGTCAGGAAGCTTTTAATGTAAATTTCTACTTTCCTGGCCCAGAGGTTCTTGAGAAGAAGATTTTCTATGATTTTATCTATTTATTCGCATGAAAAATTTTGATCCGTTAGTGTGGCCCCATCCCATCCCCGGGAGTCATGATTTTAACAAACTTGAATTTGCACTATGTCAGGGAGCTCTTATGTAAATTTGTACTTTCCTAGACCAAACTTAATGCTTTGAAGATGAGTCGAAGTCCAAACATATAGTGTCAAAGGCTTTTTTGAAATCAATTAGCATAAGAAGTCCTGGAATATATTTGCACTCTGTATACTTCATATACAGGAAGCTTTTATGTAAATAGCTGAAGGCTCAAATGAGCTTTTCTGATCAAAATTTGTCCGTCGTTGTCGTCGTAAACTTTTCACATTTTCATCTTCTCCAGAACTTTAACCAAACTTGGCACAAAGCATCCTTGGGTAATGGGGATTCCAGTTTGTTCAAATGAAGGGCCACACCCCCTTAAAATGGGAGATAATCACAAAATGCAAAACTAGTGTGGGGTCATTTAAAAATCTTCTCAAGAACCACTAGGTCAGAAGAATTGAAATTCATATAAAAGCTTCCTGACATAGTGCGGATTCAAGTTTGTTAAAACCATGGTCCTTGTGGGTAGGGTGGGGCCACAATAGGAGATCATAGATTTACATGGGAATATATAGGGGAAATCTTTAAAAATCTTCTTCTAAAGAACCACTGGGCCAGAAAAGTTTATATTTACATGAAAACTTCCTGACATAGTACAGATTCAGGTTTATAACAAGAGCACCGCAAACAGTACATAATACGCCCGTGAAATGCTTACATAGGGTGTTTTTCTTGTGCTATAATTTGTATAACTTTGCTTCAGGTAGTATAAGCCATCATGAGGCTGTGACAAACTTTCATATGAACAAAGGGTCTTAGCTTAAAAATCAAGATTTCCTCAAAATGGACCAAGTTCAACAACCTGTAATTTTTTCAAAAATGGAAGAAAATCAAAATCCTTCCCCAGATTCACATCTTCAATACCCATACAAACATTCCACAAAATAAGATGGTCCTCACTTGAAAACTGTGGGAGGAGTAGGGCGGACAAATTATGTACCCTCCATAGAATATTAATTTCCAAATAGACTAAGTTCAACAACCTGTAATTTTCTCAAAAATTGTAGAAAATCAAAATCCATCCCACATGCACATCTTCAATACCCATACAAACACTCCACAAAATAAGAAGGCTCTCACTTGAAAACTGTGGGAGGAGTAGGGCGGACAAATTATGTACCCTCCATATCATAATTATTTCCAAATAAAGGGGCAAAACTCCTGGAAAAAAGATCGAAATGGATCAAAATTGCAGTATGATCTAGAGTGACCCACAAAGAAGCTACACAGCAAAAGTTTCAGTATGATATGTAAAAGGGAAATGAAACAGATATTGCTGTACCATAATACGTCCCGTCTAAAGACGGGCATATAAAAATCATGGCCCCCGGGGTAGGGTGCATGGGCTACAATAGGGATCAAAGTTTTACATACAAATATAGAGTGAAAATCTTTAAAAATCCTCTTATCAAGAACTACTGGGCCAGAAAAGTTTACATTTACATGAAAGCTTTCTGACATAGTACAGATTCAAGTTTGTAAAAATTCCTTTATATCCCCACTGTGAAAGTATAATTTTCTCTTTGTCTTTCGTAAAATGGGTGTCTTGAAGGAAATAAATATTAAATCTTTTTCTTATGAACTTCAAGATAATTCAAAACAACTCTGCATTTCTTATAATCACCAAGACCCTGACAATTTACAGTTAAAATTTTAAGATATTCATGATAATTTTGAAGTGTTTTATCCATAATCAGCTATCATGTAAAAATTTGAAACATCACAAGAAAAGAAAAGAAGGAAAGTAAAATAGAAAGACAAGAAGACATAGGGTAGATGCTTTTGACAGGAACTGATTCCAAAAGGATATTCCAAAACTTTCTATTAAGAAAGAATTGGAATCAATAGAAGGAAAAATCACTGTCGAAGAAGCCTTCAATACTCTTTATAAACTGAAATTTAATACATCCCAAGGATCTGATGGTTTTTCTGCCGAATTTTTCAGAACATCCCGTGGGGATTCGGGTTAGAATAGATCCTAAGTACCCTCTTGCTTGTCGTAAGAGGCAACTAAATGGGACGGTCCTTCGGATGAGACTGCAAAAACTGAGGTCCCGTGTCACAGCAGGTGTGGCACGATAAAGATCCCTCCCTGCCATAAGCGCCGAGCATAGGCCTAAATTTTGCAGCCCTTCACCGGCAGTCTCCATATGAGTGAAATTTTCTCGAGAGGGATGTTAAACAATATTCAATCAATCAATCAAAGTGTTCTGGAAACATATAGGTATTTTTGTTGTAAGGTCTATCAATTATGGATATAGAAATAGCATTTTGTCAGTTACACAAACACATCATTACCTTGCTACCAAAAGGTGACAGAGACAATATCTTATGAACTAGAGACTCTGTTGAATACTGTTTCTAAAATTGCATCAGGCTCAGTGGCTAGTAGAGTGAAACAGCATCTAGATAAATTCATCAACCATGATCAATCAGGTTTTATTCCCAATAAATATATTGGAGAAAATGCTGCTTATTTATGACATTACACTGAGGAAAAGAATATACCTGGTTTATTATTACATATTGATTTTGAAAAAGCTACAGTGTCTTGGGATTTTATTAAAATAGCACTTACTTTCTTTAAAGGTATATGTGCAGTATTAAACAGTATTTTGTGAGATGTTAAAAACCAGATCAAAATTATGTCAGTATGATAAACTATGGAAAAAAATACGAGTCAAACTTCAACAAATCATATATGTTTATTACAGGAGTACTGGTTTACTCAATGTAAGGAGAAAACGATTTTCTAATGCATATTCATAAAGATATGAAGTTTATGGTGGATGTGCGCAAGCACTCAAAAAAGATATTTTTAGAAACATCACAGGAGATGGTGATTTCGTCTACAGTATGTAGTCGTACTGAATGGTGATTTCATCTACAGTATGTAATCCTACTGAATGGTGATTTCGTCTACAGTATGTAGTCGTACTGAATGGTGATTTCATCTACAGTATGTAATCCTACTGAATGGTGATTTCATCTACAGTATGTAGTCCTACTGAATGGTGATTTCATCTACAGTATGTAGTCCTACTGAATGGTGATTTCATTTACAGTATGTAGTCCTACTGAATGGTGATTTCGTCTACAGTATGTAGTCGTACTGAATGGTGATTTCATCTACAGTATGTAATCCTACTGAATGGTGATTTCATCTACAGTATGTAATCCTACTGAATGGTGATTTCATCTACAGTATGTAGTCCTACTGAATGGTGATTTCATTTACAGTATGTAGTCCTACTGAATGGTGATTTCATCTACAGTATGTAGTCCTACTGAATGGTGATTTCATCTACAGTATGTAGTCCTAATGAATGATGATTTCGTCTACAGTATGTAATCCTACTGAATGGTGATTTCATCTACAGTATGTAGTCCTACTGAATGGTGATTTCATCTACAGTGTGTAATCCTACTGAATGGTGATTTCATTTACAGTATGTAGTCCTACTGAATGGTGATTTCATCTACAGTGTGTAATCCTACTGAATGGTGATTTCATATCAAACGTGAAATTTAACTCCCCCTCCATTGCTTAGAGTGGTTCTCTCTACCCTGATTTCTAATGATAAATTCTGATGGTTGCATAGAGTACCACTAAATGATAAATTCTGATGGTTGCATGGAGTACCACTACATGATATAAAGAAAACAGCTGTTTCCAAGGTGTATGTCAAATTATGAAATATTGATGACATGTGTAAATGATTCATAGCCATACCAACTGCCCTGTAGATCAATGACCGAAGACTCTCAACCTCTGTGGCCAGTTCTGCTAGTCTGAAGTGCACTGTCTGCTGGTCTAAAATAGATGTTCCGAAAACCTTTCTTTGTCTACAGTACTCTGCAGTGGACATGATCAAATTCTCCAGGGGCTGTACAGCTGTAAGAATATGTACTAAACATAAACACAGCCATATATATTACTTGGCAGACTTTGTAAACTTTACCTTTATAAATTACAGGAACTAAGCATGCCATACTACCATACATCAAACTTTTCAGCATCATTAATGTCAATGGTAATAATTTACACTTCTATATATGCAGGTAGAGTTTTGGACATGGCTGGGGTTGCAGATTTTTTAAATTGAATAATTTTATTTGCACAGATAGCCAATATATTTTTCAAATCTTACTAAACTTAAGCAAATATGCAATATAATGAACGAAAAGTTTTACATTTTAGGTAATTTACTCACACTACAGATTAATTCAATTTTAAAGGATTTTTACCACAATTTTTAGTGTAATAAAATCAGAAAGAGTAACCTTGATAAAGCATGTTTCTGTTGTTACATCACTCCCAATAATTGATACAAACATGCATTTTATTTGCACCGCTTCACAAATCTCACTAATGAGCTATCTAGTCATGTAATACATCATGACGTCATACGTGTCAATGTGCTGCAGCAGCTATGTACGTGTGTGTGAATAGATTTTATTGAAAGTCATAAATTATACAGAATGGATAGTCAATGTTCTGACATCGATGACATCCCGTTAGTATTTAAGATTCAGCCATACATGTTTGAACCTGTTGCTGTGCCAAATCTAAGAGAAATTCAGTTGTAAAACATTAATATTACAGCGAAATTGACGGACTCGGGCGGAGATCCCAGTCACAGAAAGGATGGAACGTTTTGGTAAATTCTATATCTATCTTATCATAGAATGATACATTTCGTTCGCAAACATTCTGTGTCCCCTTGTAGATCATAATATTCTTTTTAAAGCATTAGAGTTTTGTAGGCATACATGTAGAGTGTAACATGCATCAGCCAAACTAATTAAAATCAGTTCTTTTCCAACCATTAGGCCAAAAAAAAAAAAATAATATGTTTGTTTCAGGTCGCCTCCAATTTCAAAAAAAGGTCGGTAGGTAGGTTTTTTAATTTTTTTTAATATATTTTTTTCAAATAAATATGTGCCTTCAATGAAAATTTGATAGTTAAAGTTGTTTAATAGATAAAAAATTGGTTCAGAGCACAATGTTTAATTGACAATATGCACAGTATGTGATTGAGTTCTGATATACATTTACAATAAATGTCTTAGCATATTAAAAATGTCAGACATCATATATGAAGCAGAAACCGTACGCATTTTTAAAAGTGGTACAGATTATGCTAAATAGTTGTACACTTTCCTACATGTATTTATTCATAAACATTGTCATTTGTTTGTACATGTAATCAATGTGTCAGCTACTTCTACCCAAAACACAATATTCAACCACATACACAATACATTTGACAAAAAGCATTGCATAGTATATAGTTCATACAATGTTTATTAGGCTAAAGACTACCCTTGCACTTGGTTTGAGTGACTTTGTACATGTACATATTCTCGTGGAAGTCCTATTCTTCCACCGAATAGTTCTTTATAATTACTTAATACATGCTTTGACATACTACAAGTAATATATAAATATATAGTTTAGGCGTTAAGTTAATTTCGGTTTTGAAAAAATGATTCGTGGCTTTGAACACTCTGTACTTGTACCAGTGAAGGGATTTTTTACCCCTTGAATCCAGGGCCTTCAAGTTTGGGAAAAATAGCGATATTTGATTGAAATTGGGAAATTTGTTTTATACAAATAAATAAGAAAAACAAGCAAAAAGTTAACCATTTGATATTTTATTATCAATGTGGCTGGCTTAAACAAGCTTTTATTTCCAGTCTTTAGCAAAGAAAAAACTGTCACAAATTTTTGCAACAGAGTGGCACTGAGGTTGGATGGCCCCTCATGGTATATTCTCATCAAACCATCCATCATTTGGGAATTTTTTGGCATCATTTTGGGAAAAACATCTATTTTTCAGCATTGCCCATGATTAGGAATGGGGCCGAATTTCGGCACTCTACAGACCCTAAAAAATCCCCGCAGTGCATGGGCGTTTTGGGTTGAAAAGAGTGATGGATCATTAAATTTTCTTCATATGTCACGGGAACTGCTGCTGGATCCAAGTGCGAGATAAAAAAAATTAAAACGTTTGACTACGAACGTGGTCTCGTTTAGTGCTAGCCCTCACTTCATGTCCGCACGGAAACTGTCCACCTTAAAATCTGCGGATGATGCACATTGAATAGGTCGCTTAATATCAATTTGTGCAAGACAGTTGTCATAATATTTATGGGGTTCTGATACTGGCATTTAGGTAACTTTATTGCTGACACTGAAGCAGCTTCTAATAGCAATCGGAACATCACTCGGCCTATTCTGGAGAATAAACTTCGGAATAGGCCGAGTGATGTTCCGATTGCTTCTAATAGATGTGCCGCCATTGTTGTCGTTGGTATTGTTAACTCGTACCAAAATGATTTCGGGTAATAGTTCATAAATTGAAATCGGAAAATTTAAAAAAAAATATATAGGGTCGGTGGATATATTTAGGGTCAGTCGGGCGACTGGAAACATATTTTTTATTATTTTGGCCTTACACTGGAGAATGTAGAGATCTTATTTTAATTAGGCCTAGATTGATGCATTAACCTACAACATGTCGAAGAAAACAGCCAATTTACTGATATCTATTTAATTTACACTTCTTTTTTTTCGGGGGGGGGAGTGGGGGGGGGGGGGGGAGTGGGGGGGGGGGGGGGGGGGCACTACCAGATTTTAAAATTCTCAATACCAATCTGAAAATCTATTGACTTCTTGATCATACTTTAGTGTGTGTTTAAGAGGAGATAGATAAGGGGGGAGACTTGTCATTTAAAACATGTGGCCAATAGTCATAACCTCTACCTTATAATCGTCTCACTCACTACTTTGAAAGAAATAGTAAGGGGGGGGGAGTCACCCATTAAATAGTTTTGAAATTTTTACAATTGGGGTGTGTGTGTGTGTTAGTTATTTCACACATTGTGTCAATACTCATAACTTCAAGTGGGGGGAGGGAGGGGGGGGGGGGGGGGGCAGTAATCCCAATATATCATTGCATATGAAATTGATTCACTGAAATTCCTTTGGTTGCCAGACCCGTGGCGACTTCGATTGCTTCAATACCATACCTGGTAAGCTATAAGAGTTCTCGAAGTCAGTCTCTATGGCTATGTCCAATCTGAAGGACAATGAGCCTATTTTAAAATTTGTAAACAGAAATGTCCGGCTAGAATGCAATATGTAGGTTCATCATTGAAGGTGGTTTTCCGTTGGTTTGAAATAGTTCTAAGTTTACAAAATTTCTCCGACTTGCCTTGTTGGTAAAAATAAAGAAACTTTTTTTTGTGCTGATTATTACAGCTATATATTGTACAATACAATATAGTGAATCTCTCCAATTCGTATCAATAGTCTGCTGTACGTGCTGTTCACAACTTGTTTATTAAATGTTTTCATGCTTTCTCACTTCACCACGATTGACACGTATGACGTCACATATTAATGGTGTGAAAATCCCCAACGAGAATATGCATATTTTATGTGGTTTTTTTCAATTTCGATACAAAATAATCAATAAAGCATGCTTTATATAAAAAAAAAAATACTTGCACTATTTAAAACACCACATTTTCATATATATTTACAAGCAATAAAAATTGTGGTAAAAATTCTTCCTTAAAGAGGCTACTTACCTGCAGCTGCTCCATACAGTCTTTCCTCCTGAAACTGAAGCATTTGATATGTAAAGCCCATTCCATCCTCTCCAATCACATGATCCTGGGGGATCCTTACATCCTCAAAATAAATCTGAGCTGTGTCAGAACACCTCATACCCATCTTGTCAATCTTTTTAGCAATTGTTATTCCTAAAATATTTGTACTTATAGTAAATTACCTGCTTCTTGTGATAATAATAGTCTAATAATACAGCAATGAAATCTATTACAATGTAAATGTAATCAAACTCTGACTCAAACCTGGTAAATTCATTGGCAGACAGAAAAGTGATTTATTTCTGTGTGGATGACCATTACTAGTATTTGCAAGGAGGCATATCCAATCTGCCTGTACTCCATTAGTTATCCACATTTTCCCACCATTGATGATATAATCTCCACCCTTCTTCACTGCAGTAGTTTTTATACCTGCAGAGTAAAAAGTAAACATTTTGTGTACTACTTGCTGGCATGTAATGGATGAAATGTAAGAGGCCCATGGGTCTTTAAGATCACTTCACTAACACGGGCCTTTAAGATCACTTCACTAACACGGGTCTTTATGATCACTTCAGTAACACGGGTCTTTATCATCACTTCAGTAACATGGGTCTTTAAGATCACTTCACTAACACGGGTCTTGTTTTTTATCATTGGTTTTTGTACACCTAATAATAAAGTACATGAATATAACGGGTCATATATAATTATCATTGTGTGTGTTGAGAGAGATAGTGAGAAAGAGTAAAAAAGGGAGGGAGGCATGTTTTAAGTAAATAGTAAGTTCCATTTGTTCCATTGAGTATCAAATCTTGTCTTTTCACCACCTCATTTGTGATATTGCAGGCATCATGGGGGGGGGGGGGGGGGGGGGGGGGGGGGGCTCGCCACCTGACCGGATAGATGAACTGTTTGGGTTTTGCACTAGTTTTAGGCCGCATTGTACAGTACCCCAGAAGTGTGTGGGGATACTACCTTGGCAGGGGAAGTAGACATGTCCTTGACCCAGGGTGGTGCTGAACTCGATGCTGGAGCTCTCAGAAACAGGATTACCAGGTTGAGTCTCGGTTGGACCAGGTAGCACAGCTGATTGTGGGGTCATCGGGTTCCTTATTGGGGGATAGACACTCGCAGGGGCTTGGCCCAGGGGTGGACAATAACCAGGGGTCCCCCAAGGGGAATGCAATCATTCAGTCACTTCATGCAAGTGGAGGCATAGGAATGGGCATCCCAGTGTGATGAGTATTCCAAGTGATTGTCAGTTCACCCAATCCAGTGATGGGATAGCTCTATCCCAGGGGGGTCTGTCTGGGTAGTGGAATACAGGCAGGGAGGGGTTGTGCGGGCCCTTACCAATGATACAAGTGATGAGACATCACAACAGGTCAAGGTCGAGATCTCCACTGGTTAGGCATGTCAATACAGAAATCTGTAGGACAGATTGTCCCAAGTTGTCTAATCAGTGTGTGTCTGTTGGTGCGTCTCAAGGGACCGAGGCTCAAAATAGGTCGGTGCAAGTGCTCCATAAATCCTTAGGTAGCTCTGAAGCAGCAGGATCTGCAATTGTCAGTGTTTGTCATAATCTTGAGATGCCAGTGAAGCAGAGTGGTTGTGTGTCGGGGGTAGGCAGGGGAGGTTTAAGGTCGACAGATGTGGGTGTTCAGAGGGCCCGGAATGATTTAAGGGTCAGGGACACGGGATCAGCACAGACCGGGATGCTACCAGGCACAGGCGAGAAGTATGGTTGGTGGGAGGGCACTAAGGCAAGTGTTAGTCACCAGGGGGGTTGGCTGGAGGACACCAGGTGTAGTGTCAGTTGTCATTGTGTTACTTCTTGGGATAACTCTGTGTATTCTCTGGGTTTTGAAATGACTGTTGAGGTGTTTTGTGCTGTCGATGATGATCCTTCCAGTGTCTGAAGGTTGGGATGGTGACAGTAATTTTGTCACTGATGTCAAGATAGGTGGAGTCAAAGCGTCTGCAGAGGATGCATTTGATTGTAGTGTTGGTGAGTCTGGGTTGTTGTAGGCAGAAATCTATGCATGTGCTGGGGTTGGTGGTGAAGTCTGTGTGGATATGACATGCAAGAGTGAAAGTGTGCAGGCTTCAATGGTGGTGCTAGAGACTGTTGCCAAGGGGCACAGTCTGACCATTACAGATGCCCCAGCCATGGTCGAAGCAATCTTGTTTTCCCCATTCAAATAACGACTTTTAAGGCATATATTATAAATGTCTTGTTGTTATGTATGTGAAAAAGTGGCGCACTGTGCAAAATAATAAGAAAATTTTCAGCAATTTTTTAAATTTGAGTAAAATATATTTGACGTTCTGGTAAACTGATAAAATTTTATACACAAATCGACAAATTTTTAACAAAAATATTTTGGCTTTTGCAATATTTGGATCCGCAATGAGGAAGTGTTAAAAACATTTACATGTGTATGCTGATGCAGTTTGTCAATGTCAGAAATTTTTGTCTTTAATGTCTAAATGCTGGAGCTTTAGTATACCCAACAGACTCTGAAAACAGGCATTGTTCCTACATATTTTCTCTCAATGTGGGCATTAGTCGCCTTTAAAGTCATCTAATGCAGGCATTGGCAGACTCTGAATTAAGTCATCCAATTCAGGCATTGGGCGACTTTGAAGTCTACCAATGCCTGCATTGAATGACTTGAGAATATGTCAATGCCTGCATTGGATGACTTCAAAACATAGAGGCCCATGGGCCACATCGCTCACCTGAGTCACCTTGGCTCATATTTAAAGATTTTTCCTATATATTCGCATGTTAAACTTTGATCCTTATTGTGACCCCAACCTACTCCCGGGGGCCATGATTTTTTCAAAATTGAATCTGGACAAGGTCAGGAAGCTTTCATGTGAATGTAAACTTTTCTGGCCGAGTCATTTTTTAGAAGAAGATTTTTAATGATTTTCCATATATATTTGTATGTAAAAATTTATCCCCTATTGTCACCTCAGGAGCCATGATTTTAACAAACTTGAATCTGCACTATGTCAGGAAGCTTTCATGTAAATTTCAACTATCCTGGCCCAGTAGTTTTTAAGAAGAAGATTTTAAAAGATTTTCCCTATATATTTGTATGTAAAACTTTGATCCCCCTTTGTGCCCCATCCTACCCGCAGGGGCCATGATTTGAACAAACTTAAATCAAAAATATGTCAGAAAGCTTTCATGTAAATATCAGCTTTTCTGGCTCAGTGGTTCTTAAAAAGAAGATTTTTACAGATTTTCCTTATGTATTTGTATGTAAAACTTTGATCCCCTATTGTGGCCCCATCCAACCCCCGGGGGCCATGATTTTAACAAAATTGAATCTGCATTATGTCTGGAAGCTTTCATGGAAATTTCAGTTTTTCTGGCCCAGTGGTTCTCGAGAAGAAGATTTTTAAATGACCCCACCCTATTTTTGTGATTATCTCCCCTTTGAAAAGGACATGGCCCTTCATTTGAACAAACTTGAAAGCCCTTCACCCAAGGATGCTTTTGGTCAAGTTTGGTTAAAATTGGCCCAGTGGTTCTGGAGAAGAAGTCAAAAATGTAAAAAGTTTACAGACAGATGGACAGACGATGGACAACAGGCGATCAGAAAAGCTCACTTGAGCTTTCAGCTCAGGTGAGCTGAAAATGAATTCACATAACACAGTAATGCCTCAACATCAATATGACTGACATGATTTCGCTGTTCTGGATAAGACCAAGGTCACAAAGTCATAGATAATATGATTGATTGATTGTACAGTGGAGCCTCATTAATCCGGACACTTTGGTTCCCAGCAAAATCGTCCGGATAAATGAAGCGTCCGGATAATTGAATCGCATATTTTCTATCTTTACATAAGTAACCAATATGTGCCTACTTTATTGATGCATAGTGAATTAAACACATTCTATCATTGGATTTGACCATTTGCATTAGTAAATAAATTATGATAATGTTAACATTTGCATGTATTTCAAAGCACTAAAATTTAATGTACGTGTTCAGTGTATTTGCCTGTGCTTACATTGTACATACATATGATCCCTACAAATAAATATACAAAACTGTGTACCGTATGTGCTAAAACAAATAATGAAGCACTTCATGTAACTATAAGTAAATAAATCATTAGTAACTAACATAATCATTTACATTTCAAACATTTCATCACACTTTTACTTCTTAAAGAGGGCGATAATTTCCATCTGTCACGATTCACGGGTTCGGCGGTCTGTTAAAACAATCTTCATCATCCAAAGTTGATATAAGAATTTCGTGATTATCATGTCAGTTGACAACATTCTTTAACCAAAATTCAATCTGCCAGAGTTTATATTTCTTATTCTATAATTATCCAAGACAATATCGGGAGAGAAAAAATCATTTAAGCTCGTAATATTAAGACCTACAACTGCTTTGATCAAGTCACGCGCACCTATTATTTTCATGATGCGATAATAACGGAACAAAACTCGGGTGAAACTAACATTACAGGTACATACAGAATTTAATTGTCATTTTCCTTAAAATGGTAATTTTCTCACTTCTACCCAGAGTTTAAAAATTCAAAGCAATAAAGCTCTACAACATCGTAACAAGAATCAATCGTACATAGGTACAATCTACATGCATGACATTCTAAATGTTAAAACCTTATACTACATATACATGTGCATGAACATACATGTATATTTCATGCCAATCAAAAGTATAAAATCCAGAATCTAGAAGTATAATCTACACTCTTTAGATTTGAATAAGCCAATATCAATTTACGAATCAGTACAACTGATATGTGTAGCAATTAAAAAAATTATCATTACGGCATGATGTTTAATTTATTAATACTATTAGGGTATTGATCAAGACTATAAAATAATATGCTACAGATTTATTTACAAAATTCAACACTACACGCAATAAAGATCTTATGTGCGAAAATTTTCAATACAATGTCTCGATCGGCATGTGCTATCTAACGGACTTATCATCACACAACACCGAATTGGAGGTAGGTGTTGACAGGGTACAGGTAATCGCTTCAATTAGACAGTTTGGCGTGTTTTCTTTATAATTTATGTCATGCTAAAATTGTCTGACACAGACCTTCCCTAAACAAAATTACCGTCCGGATTAACGGTACAATTTTCAATGCATTATAACGTTTTGTAGTAAAAAGTGACTGTCCGGATTCGGAACGCGAATTTCCGGATTAATGATGCAAAATAATGTATAAAAATTCCGTTCCCTAGAAAAATCGTCCGGAAGGTGAAGCGTCCGGATTAATGGCGTCCGGATTACCGAGGCTCCACTGTATATTGTTTAATGTCCCACTTGAGAATTTTTCACTCATTGCCGGTGAAGGGCTGCAAAATTTAGGCTTATGCTTGGCACTTATGGCCTTTGAGCAGGGAGGGATCTTTATCGTGCCACACCTGCTGTGACATGGGGCCTCGGTTTTTGTGGTCTCATCCAAAAGATCATACAATATGAAAGACCTTGCCATAAGAAATCTATATACAAAATATGAAAGCTTTATCTCAAATAGGTCATGCTATGAAATGAACTGTCTTGCAATAAGAAATATACAAACAAAATATAAAAGATCTGCCTTCAGGACATATTGAGCAATGAGGGACAAAATGTAAACACATTATTTGAAATATAACATAAATAAATTATTTACACAAGCATTAGCATTAATTTTTAAAAAAAACAACAACAATGCATTATCATCATTTTAAAAATCTTATTAGTCATTGATTTCATCTGAAATCTTTTGTTTTTTGTATTTTCTGCTGATATACATGTATATTGCATTCTGGGATTCCAGGATGTAAAAGAAGATGTAGAGCACAGACTCCATGTTGACAATCGTTGATGGCGACATGGAGCAGATGAAGTTTAGTAGAATTTTACTTGTTATTACAAGGTGTTATTTACATTTTGGAGTTATAGTTCAAGAGATATTTTTAAAGATTTTTCCTATACATCAGCATTTAACACTTTGATCCCCTATTGTGGCCCTATCCTACCACTGAGTACTATGAATTGAACAAACTTGGATCTACTCTCTCTCAGGAAGATTTCATGTAAATTTCCACTTTTCTGGCCCAGTGAGATTTTTAAATGATCCCACCCTATTTTTGCATTTTTGTGATTATATCCCCTTTAAAGGGGGCATGTTATTAAAAAAAATTCCCCATATATTCACATGTAAAACTTTGTTATCCTATTGTGGCCCCACCTTAAAACCCCCGGGGGCCATATGGTCTAAACTTGAATCTACACTGTGTCAGAAAGCTTTCATGTAAATTTGAATTTTCCTGGCCCAGAGGTTCTGGAAAAGAAGATTTTAAAAATTTGTCAGAGTATTTTCGCTATTTAGCTATTATCTACCCTTGGGGGAGGGTGTTGTCCTTTATTTGATCAAAATTGAATCACCTTCACCCAAGGATGCTGTTTGCCAAGTTTGGTTGAAATTGGCCCAATGGTTCTGGAGAAGAAGTTGAAAATTTGAAAAGTTTACAGACAGATGATGGGTGATCAGAAAAGCTCACTTGAGCTTTCAGCTCAGGTGAGTTAATAATTTGAATAAAAAGGAAACTTAAAATCCACAAAACTCAGAAACATATGCATTTTGATATGATGTATTGTGCTCTTGCTACTCTCAATAACTTGCAATATGAAACTTTGATCCCCTATTGTGGCCCCATCCTACCCCTTGGGACCATGATTTGAACAAATTTAAATCTACATTATTTCAGGAAGCTTTCATGTAAATTTCAACTTTTCTGGCCCATTGGTTCTTGAGAATATTTTTAATGACCCCACCTTTTTATGCCTTTTCTTGATTATTTCCCCTTTGAAGGGAGCATGGCCTTTCATTTGAACAAACTTGCACGGGTACATTAAGGCAGGTTATGAAAATCTTTACTGGGATAAAATCCGCGAAACAATGTGACGTCATAATTGAATTAAGTATATCACTAAGTATATATTAAATTCCGATTTTATCTTTTATGTCAGTTTTATTTATGCATAAAATAAACCATGCAGCTACTAAGATCCAAAGAAATTCGAAATGTTATACTGCTGTTGTGTAATTTCTGAAAGTAAACTGATGACATCATGACTATACATCAAGTGACGTTGACACATGCAAGGAAGAACAAGGTACGAATGTATACATAAAAAGGCCCAAAAATTTTTCTCTATAAAATGTGTCTGGAATTAACCTTAATCAGCGTTTTAAGAAAGTAAGATATATGCCAGGTATACTATGTCAACAAAATCAGAATGATATATTCCTAATTGGATAGCATTATGACATCTAGCTACAGTTCTGCAGCTATATGACATCATGAATAAGACATTTCCCGCCTTTTTTTCAAAATAATCCTGCAAACTGTCAAATGTCATACAGATTATTGCTCAGGAAAAGATGTGCGCATTTGTCGAGCAAAATGAAAATGATATATTTTGTGTATTATTTTAAGATGAAAAACATACATGAATATGAATTTGCTTGACACATGTGCAGTATGTTTTCTGAAAGGTAAACCACCTGAATTTGTGGATATTTTCATTGAAAATGGCATTTTTGCAACTTTATGCCAACTTCTAGCTCTCGTCATATGACACAAATCATTTTGCTGATCAAACTGAGCGGATTTCGGACTTGCTAATCTATTTCTTATTTGAATGCCAGGGTTTGAGCTCCCAAGTGAAATCATCGATATTTTGGGCAAAATTACTTTAGAAACTGTACCTACTTTTTTGTTATGCCTCGTTCACACGAAGAATTTAATTCGCATTAAACGTAAGTTAATGCGAATTAAATCTGAACCGCGTTCACACGGAGATTTTAATGCGCATTAGTTTACTTCGAATTAAAATTGACGTCGCGATTTAATGCGAATTAAATTTCCTTCGCATTAGCTCCGTGTGAACACTAAGCGAAGCTAATTCGAATTAAATGTAGACACATGATGGCCAATTTGGGTCACATGCATCATACCCATGGTCAGCTATATATATTAATGTTAGTTTTGTACGAAAAACTAAGCAAAATGATAATAATCACTAAAAACATGTACAAACAGCATGTCATTAGATAATGTCAGATGTAAATCTGTGCTCTGCATAGGCATACTGAGTAATACATGTGGAAGGAATTGTTTTTAAATACGACAACAATGTTTTAAAATAGTGGTAATATGATTTTCTTTTTTACATTTTTTAAAACAAATATGCCGCTCATTGTTAATTTTTATACCATATGACGTCATAGTAGACTTATAATACGTATTAGTAATTAAAAATTACGTCATAACAGTAGTCAGCGGAATGGTGAAAAAGACGTTCCGAAGTTTTAAAATTGGGCTAATGAAGAAACAATATATTGTCTATATTGAATGCTGGTTGTCAGAGGAAATAACAAGTAATTTCTTGGGAGCATATAAATAAACACGACAAAACACCTTATGTGTAGATCAGTTATGTATGTAGGCCTAAATTGTAAACATGTAGTATACTACATGTAGGCCTATATAGCGTTTTGAACAAAGAATTCTGTATCTACACAATATTCATTAAAATATCTATAAAAATAATTTTCAATAACATAGTTTATTCTATTATTTCGCGCACCCTTTAATAGAGATGCATACGAATTTAATGTGCATTAGTTTACTTCGCATTAAATATTACCGCCGTGTGAACGCTATTTAATTCGAATTAATTTAATGCGCATTATTTTACTTCGCATCAAATTTGATGTGAAGTAAAATTTAATGCGCATTCGTTTGAACGAGGCATAAATGTGTGCCATGCAAGTATAGACAATATATGGAGTATTTGAAATATATGACATGGGACATATGGAATATATATGTGAAACGCTGAGAATTTATTGATATTATGAAGGTATGTTGATGTCATTCATTGACAATTTCGTTTAACGGGGGAAACATTCCATTTAGCATGTCAATCCGATTTTCCTCTGTCACACACTGAAATAAAACTGCAAAAGTAGCACACTACCCCACATACTTTTAGATACTTTTTATACACCGTGTGAAAGGTCATAAACTAATGTACATGGCAATTACTGATAGAATCGTCTGTTAAGAAAGCTTTTAAAGAAAACCGCATAGCATCAGTGCAAAATGTAAAACATGAGCTAGATGGTTTCATTTTTAAATGTTTAATAATTATTTCTTAAAGTGGTAGGATTCTATCAGTAATTCTGATATACTATGGGTGTTTTACCGTCATTATCGCCAGTTACACCAATATTTAAATCCCGGGGTAGTGTGCTACTTTTCCATTTTCTATTAAGGTACATCTGTGATCTATTTATAATGTTTGTCATGTTGTTATGATACAAAATGTTCTCATGTAAACAGCCAAAATAGTTTTTAATAGTTAGTAGCTCCCTCTCTCTGTGTAGGAGAGAATGTTAAAATTATGCAGTTTACGTGCATAAATGGAGCATGACCTGCCTTAACCTGCGTTGAATCCCCATTACCCACGGATGCAGATATCTGTGTCAAGTTTAATTAAAAATGGCCAAGTGGTTCTGTAGAAGAAGATGAAAATTATCTCGAGTCATCTGTACTAAAAATACAATTTGATCATTTTGATTTTGTGAGATATACTTCAAGTTAATACTTATGTGTAATCAATGATTTACAAGTTTGTTGTGACGTATAATATAATTGTACAAGTGTACATTTGCGAAACATCTCAGAAATTCTATTATACAACTTCAGTCTAATCAAAACAAATATGGGTATTACAGTACCTTGTTGTTTTATTATCATAACATTACACATATGTGGGTATTACATTAAGGCTGAGGTTTTCAAGCAGTCAGTTTTCCTCAAATAAGTTAAGTGCAGGGCTGAGCTAATTTTAAGCAGGTGTGAAGCCCCTAGCCCAAAGGAACCCTGCTAGCTTGTGTATATCGTCCCAAATACACAGGATGTTATCTGTGTTACCTGCATTATTATAATTTACCTCAGTCTATGTTTTTGTAAGATTGATAAATTCATGTAGTCATTTTTCTTTTGCAGGTAATCAAAACGTTGATAATTAAATCTAATGAATCAAACAAAAATTAAAGCCCGGTAAATTCATTTTGTATAAATGAGAACGTTATAGCCATTGAAAAATTAGGCAGAATATTCTTTATTCTAAGTTTTCTTGTATCCATTTGACTGCCTTCGTCGGATACCTAATATCCGATGATGTATGACTGCAAAATATACAGTTTCCGACGGGAGTTCCTGAGAACTGCGGCAGATTTTCTGGCTATGTATAGCTGATGTACCAATCATCGTCCCACGCCCCGCAATGACTCAACATATTCCAAAACTGCCTAGAAAGTTTTTTTCTGTTTGAATTAGTTTTTCTGTATAGTACACCAGAATTCTCTGACTACCAAAGTTGTCTGTGTGACTTGCCCATAACGCATGGCCTACAAAAACATGCAGTCAGGACATTCGGATTTTCCAACAGTTCCTTCAATAACTGGTCCAGATGAAGAATTCGTTCTTCCTATGGATTCCAATTCCAACCATTATACACAAGAAAGAGCCCTTATAGTGGCTAATTTCTCTTAAGTTGACAGATTTCATTAACGTACAATGTATTTACTCATAATTAATCTGTTTAGTATAAAATCGATGTCCGTGTAAATTATATTTTAACAATCCATAATAATTATTATCAATCATACTCATTCCTAAGCATAACCTACTATATTCTATTATAATTTATGTAATTGTATGCAAAATTTACTACTATTATTGTGTAACTATCTCTACATGAAAAAGCCAAAACCATTTCCCTCTCGAGCTGGATTACACAGTAAGCATCAAAAGATTGCACGGACGCCTCGATTGCCAGATAAGATAGATAAGGTATACACAAAGACTAGTAACTCAATGTCCATCAATTTCTAGCATCCAATGTGAAGCTTAATTTCTCCTGATTTACAAGGTTAAACAAATAATTTATAAAAAGACAGGCTAATTAGTACACCTACTGGCAACATCTGATCCGCCACCAACCTCACTGACCCCAATACAAGACACAACATCACCAGCAATAGACGGCGCCAAATATTCTCTCTTCAGCTTGTCACTGCCAAACCTGGAGTAAACAAAGAAATGTTTTAGAAACATATACCCTTGTGTGGCAATACTGAAAAGAAAAAGATCAACTTTAAATTCAAAATGTCTGCAATTATAATGAAAAATATATTTTGTTTCTGTTAAAAACAAATGTCTCTCCAGTTCCCCAAATTGAAAGTGCTCTAAATTACACCCCCCCCCCCCCCCCCCCCCCCCCCTTAATGTACGGAGTACGGTATGGAGGAGAAAGCATGAGCAGGAACATAGACATTATGAACTACACTTTGTGCATTAAGGAAAATGGAGAAAATATTCAAAATCAATGTAACCGATGTCATTGTTCTATAATTATGATACAAAAATAATGACTGTTTTGTTTTGCTGAAGTACCAGTAGGAAAGTAACATACCCTTGTACATGAAAAAAGCTATAAAGCACTTCATTTTGATCCACTGCAAATTGTAGGGAAATATTAGATCTCTGGTCAGAACAATGTGAACATCATTAAATGATAATGAAATATTGTACATAATTTCAAGTCTATCTGATAAGCCATATCTAGAAGAGTTCACAAGTTTTACAGACTCTTTATAGATCCACTATGACATTAAGGATAACAATTGGATCCTCCTCTCCTGACAGTATGCATATCTGCAAATTGGCAATGAAGTATTGTACAAAGTTTCATGTTTATCGAATAGGCCATTTAGGAGAGGTGTTCACAAACTATTCTACACTCTCTACCCCTCTTAGGTCCACTATAAGTTTTAGGAAAATAATTGGATCCTCCTGTCCCGACAATAAGCACATGCATCTACATATGGCAAAGCAGCATTGTTCAAAGTTTCAATTCTATCCGATAAGCTATATAGCAGAAGTGTGCACAAGCTAATTTACACCCACCCCTCTTAGATCCACTATAACTTTTAGGAAAATAATTGGATCCTGTCCCGACAATAGGCAAATCTACAAATGGCAAAGAAGCATTGTTCAAAGTTTCAAGTCTATCTGATAAGCTATATAGGAGAAGTGTTCACAAGCTAAATTACATCCACCCCTCTTAGATCCACTATAACTTTTAGGAAAATAATTGGATCCTCCTGTTTCGACAATATGCACATCTTCAAATGTACAAAGTTTGAAGTCTATCCAATAAGCCATAAAGGAGGAGAAGTGCTCACAAGATTTTGTGAAAGACAGATGCATGGACAGACAGATGACAGACAAAAGGTGATCAGAATAGCTCAGCGGAGTTAAAAGCTGGAGACCAATAACGTTACTTATCAAATTGGATCTAAACGCAGAGAACAAAAAAAAAATCCTACATATCATTATCAGTCCTGATCAAACGGACTTCATACCAGGCAGAAATACTAGACTGATTTATGATCCCCTGCAATACAAAGAAGAAAGTGACATCCTTGAGGTTCTATTGAAAAAAAGCATTTGGTACTGTTTCTGGAAATTTATTCAAAAATGTTTAGAATTTTTAAACTTTGGTTGTTTGTTTGTTTTATATCCCTTTGAAAAATTTTCACTGCAATTGAGACACGATCACCAGCTCTAGGTGAAGTACCACAAATTAAGCACTCAGGGCCGTTGCAGTGAGAGTTTTTTAATGCGTGAACACCTGTTGTGACATGGGACCTCTGTTTTTAAGGTTATATCCGAAAGACTCATGATTTTCACTTCTAAATGCTGAGCCTTTGGGGAAGGAATTCTAGCAATCACTAATCCCTGCCGATGTTTACGTCTTAGGTTTGATGCAGTTTTAACTTTGGACCAACCATTCAAACACAGATTGCAACTTTTCAATACTATACAGTCACCCATGCTGGATTCCTTTCAAGAGTTTTTAAACTGGGTCAAGGTTGTCACAAAGGTGACCAAATTTCCCCTTATTTATTCTTACTATGTGCAGAAATTCTAGCTGATAAAACTATAAATAGCAAAAACATATGTATCAAATACTCAATATCTTAATATACTGATGACACAGTAGAAATACTATGTTGTACAACTGTAGTTGATGCTAAAATCAATTTATCAAAAACACAGCTAGTATGGATAGGAAGCAAAAAATATTCAAATGAAATTTTATGTCAAGAAATGAACTTTCATTGGACAACTCAATTCAAGCTTCTGAGTATCCAATTTGATGATGACCTAACCAATATCCCCAAACTCAACTATAATTAAAAAGTTAAAATCAAAGAAATTACCAACCATTGGAATAAAAGACATATCACTCCTATAGGTAGGATTACCCTAATTAAATCCCTTATCATCTCCCAAATGATTCCCAGTTATTCATCTCACTACCAACACCATCAAGTAAATTCATAAAAGACCTAAATAAGTATATTGTACAAATTCTTATGGAATTCTAACATTGACAAAATCAAGAGAAACAAATTACTACACAAGACTACTCACATGGTAGATTAAATATGATTAAAATTAATAATTATATACAAGGCCTTAAATCCTCCTAGATTAAAAGATTACAGACTGATCAAAGTGGGAAAAAATTATTGAATAAATCAATTGATACTGAACCTATTTTAACTAGAGTACCGCAATTGGTACATAATACACCCATGAAAATGTTAACATAGAGTTAGTATCAGCCATCATCTGGTTGTGACATACTTTCTTTGCATCATATCCTAGTTTAAAAACTGTGACAGATGGTAGATAGGCAAACCAAGAGTTCTGTGAGCAAAATATTTCCCCAAATTTGACCAAGTTCAACAACATGTAAATATTTAAAACATTGAAGAAAATTAAAAATTGCTGCGCATCAAAATCCTTGCAATATGTACATCACAAAGACCCTAGCTTGGTATCAGGACAACTTGCCCCCAAGACAACTCGCCCTCAAGACAACTCGCCCCCTCTTTGGGACAACTCGCCCCCTCTTTGGGACAACTCGCCCCCTCTCTTAAGATAACTCTCCCCTTCATATCATACATGTTTACAATTATTATTTTAGGTCTAAATCCAAGAGGTGTATTAGCAAAAATTAATAAATTTCTTATAGATAGTATATACATCACAGACAAAAAAGACATGTTCACATAAACACCGAACTTTTTTATGTAAGACGAAATATTTTAATGAAAATCAAGTGTTTGGGTTCAAATTCATCATCACTTTTATGTACATGTAAAATATATAATTTCAGTGGAAGCAAGTAAGCGTTTGGTAGGGAGAGTACGGCAGACGTAGGATAATTATCTATAATCTGCGTCTGTTGTTAAATCTAATTGTTTGATTTCCCCCAAGCTGTTATCAATTTACTTCAAACGTTAAGGTACTCATAATCAGAGTACTTTTCACTTTGAAATCGCCGCGTAAAAAGAATCAGTAAAGCAAAGCCGTTATAAAATTTCTAACATGGGAATTTTATGATTTTTCAACGGGAATTAGTTGAGAAACGCATTAAAAGATAATTACATGTATCAGAATATTCATGCATCACATTTACACTTAAATATACTCTATCGATAAAACACACACACCTCCCAACCCCCCAAATATTGTTCTCAGTATTGGAGACATTTAATCAATTACCTGAAGATCAGTAAATATAATTTTCCTTGCCAAATGAATTATGAAAAATATTATTTTTTCTGAAATGCAATAATTAAATCTGTGTATAATTTCTATTAGAATTTACCATTCATGTTAAAGTATGAAATAAAAAGACATATCTTTATAGGGTTAAAAGTGTAAATTTTTGTACAATTACACACACACACACACAAAATGAAAATAAAATGTGATAATATATTTATATATAATATTGGGGGAGAGTTGTCTCAAGAAAAGGGGCAAGTTGTCCTGAGAGAGGGCGAGTTGTCCTGAGAGGGGGCGAGTTGTCTTGGGGGCGAGTTGTCCAGCATTCCCTAGCTTCTAAACTATGAGGGGAGTTAAAAGGACAAACCATGTCCTTTATTTAATATATTTCCTCAAAATGGACCAAGTTCAACAACCTGCAATTTTCTCAAAATTGAAGAAAATCAAAATCTTTGCCACAAGCATGCCCATACAAATACTCTGTATAATAGAAGGTCCTCACTTGAAAACCATAGAAGGAAAAACAGACAAATTATGTACACTCTATGTAATAATTTCTCAAAACTTACAAGTTCAATAACCTGTACTGGTAATTTTCTCAATAAGAGTACTGCCAATGGTACATAATGTGCCTGTGAAAAGGTAATATAAGGTGTTTTTCTTCATACACCATGATTTGTAGAACTTGGCTTTAAGTAGTATCAGCAATCATCAGGGTGTGACATACTTTCTTTGCATCATAAAAACAAGACAAATCATGTACTCTCTATGTAATATTTTCACTTGGCATAAGATGTATATGTACCAAGTTTGATGGTCCTTGTGCCAACGAATTGGTCTGTATCCTGCTAATACGACCTTAAACTTTGACCTTAAGAAACAATAGGCATTTTCCACTTGGCATAAGCTGTATGTGTACAAAGTTTGACGGTCCTAGCCCCAACAGTTTGGTCTGTATACTGCCTACAAGGTTTTCCTACTAAGTGATCTGTGACCTTGAAAAATGTTAGGCATCTTCCTCTCATTATGGTGATCAAATGTACCAACTTGCAATATCTTGGAGCTTACGGTTCAGTTTGTATCCTGCCCTACAATGTCTTCCTACTGTGATACCGCTACCTTGACCTTTGATCTCTAACCTTGAAAAACAATAGGATCTTCCTCTCATCATGGTGATCAAATGTACCAAGTTGCAATATCCTTGAGCTTACAGTTTGGTTTGTATCCTGCCTACAAGGTTTTTCAACTAGGTGATGTTGTGACCTTGACCTTTGACCTCTAACCTTAAAAAAACAATAGGCATCTTCCTCTTATCACGGTGATCAAATCTAAGTTGGTGTCAATTTCCACATGGTCTTGAATCTCATACAAAACAGCATGTATGAATTATTGATGAAAACAAGATGTGTCATACGGAAAAGAACATGCCTATATCTTGATAATAACACTTTAAAAACATCAAATCAATATTTGTCTGTAAGTTTAAGATGTCTTGTGTGAGTTTTCTATAGATCCTTTGATTATATTCAGTGTTATTAGTCGATAACATAGATTCAAATAGCAACTTAAGGTTTCTTTTTTTTGTAAAAACAAGAGGTACTGTGAGCAATGCTCACTAAGAATACCCCCCGCTTACCCCAATCTCCCAAAGGGTGTTGGTAATAGGTAAAACTTCAGTATTATGATCCAAAAGGTATCTAGGAACACAACATCTCCATGCAATGAAAAAAGCCGTTAAAGAATTTAAATAGAAACCATATTGCTACTTCGATGTCCAGTGCGCTTGACCTTTGACCTTTTGACCCCAAAATTGATAGGGAACATCTTCATCCTATGGGTAGTCCATATGTATGATATGGTGACTGTAGGTGGAAAGGATAACGCTTTAGAGCCCGGAAACCATATTGCTACTTCGATGTCCAGTGCACTTGACCTTTGACCTTTTGACCCCAAAATCGATAGGGAACATCTTCATCCCATGGGTAGTCCATATGTATGATATGGTGACGGTAGGTGGAAAGGATAATGCTTTAGAGCCCGGAAATCATTGCGTCTACAGATGGACGGACAGACGGACGGACAACCCGATTCCAGTATACCCCCCCCCCCCCCCCACCCCCACAACTTGTTGCGGGGGGTATAAAAATGTAACAGCACTGTAAGAGCTGTAATGTAAGAGCATTAAGTATGTAAAAAATAATCACAAATTAAAAGCTAATCTAAAAAGATGTGTTTTGAGGTCCACTTTAAAACTAGACAGTGAAGTACATTGTCTTAGTTTAAAAGGCAGAGTGTTCCAGAGACTCGATGCGGTCTTATTCAAACATCGATCTCCATATGTTTTCGTACGTATCCAAGGTACCTGGAGAAGATCCAGAGATCGGATCTTAGTGATCATGTGAGATTGTAAACTGTAAGGATATCCTTTATGTAAACTGGAGATAGGTTGTTGAGAGATTTAAAAGTATGAAGAAGGATCTTAATATATTGAATTCTGTATTCAACCGGGACCCAGTGAAGATCTATTAGAACAGAGTAATATGGTCGGATGTTTTTGAGCGTGTTATTAATCTTGCAGCTGTTTTTTGTGTCCTCTGAAGTTTACTGGTGTGTTGAGAATGAACTCCATAAAGCAATGCATTTCCATAATCTTATCTGGATGTAACTAACGAGTTTACTAGAGTTTTACGTTGATAGATAGATGGATACAGTCAATTCTGCGAATGTTCACATAATTATGCTGAGCGGGAAATAGAGACAGTGTCTTTCCATGGTAAGGAATTTGTATCTTCATTGAGTTTGAGGAGGTTGATACTCATCCACATACATATGTCCGATAAATAACTTTAGAGTCTTTTAGACATATCAATCCAATTGTCACCAGGTTCAACGATGATATAGATCTGGATGTCATCGGCATATATATGATATGTCATATCAAGACGCCTGCATACTTCCCCTAATGGTTTTGAAAAAAGACAGTAGAGTCTCGCAGTACACCACATTCGAGGGGACAAGGTTTTATCAAGACGTCTGCATACTTCCCCTAATGGTTTTGAAAAAAGACAGTAGAGTCTTGCGGTACACCACATTCGAGGGGACAAACATCGGACAACGATGAACTGATGGCAACACTTTGATATCTATCACTAAGATAGGATTTAATCAATTTCAATGCAGATTCAGTGATACCAAACATGTTGTCCATATGTTGCAATAGGATATTGTGGTCTATGACATCGAAAGCCACAGAGAGGTCGAGCAATACAAGGAATAGCACAACTATTATTGTCAAGTGCACATACGATGTCATAATGTACTTTCATTAGTGCATGCAGTTTCTGTAGAGTGTCCTGTTGTGTACATGGACTGAAAATTGTCGTGCAGTTGATGCATCTCCAGATGAGCTTTGATTCGTTTCATTATAACCTTTTCAAGAATCTTTGAAACGAAGGAGAGATTTGACACAGGGCGATAGTTTTTGAATTTTTTTTTTGTCAAGCCCTGGCTTTTTCAGTAATGGTCGAATGATTGCCTGCTTAAAGCCACTAGGAACAATAGATTCCAACAGCGACTTGTTTATGATTAAAGTGATGGATGGCAAGAAACTCTCCATGCATTGTTTCAATAGATGCGCAAAACTGGGTCCAATTCACAAGATTTGGGTGCTGAGTTCATAAGGAGTTTTCGAATCTCTCCTGTAGTTGCAGGTGCAAATTTCGTGAGGTGTTTACCATCAAATGGAATATCAGAGCAAAAAGGATCTTTTGCGCCATTTCTAGAGGCAAACTGATAAATGGATATTGCTTATTTTCCCATGAAAATAATTAGCAAAGTTTTCCGATAATTCCTGTCCCTCAGAAGATGGAGGTAAAATGGGTTCGGATGTGTTACCTATGAGCTGATTTGTCAGACAATAGAGCGTCTTTGAGTCTCTGCCACACTCGGTTATTTTGTGTGAATAATATTCCTTTTTACACTGAGTTAAGGATTGCTGTATGTTCAAACTGACTCCTTATATTTGATGGTCTACAGTCAAACGTGTTTGTTGCCGTGTACGTTCTGTTTTTCGCTTAGTTCATTTTAGCATAAGAAGTTCCTCTGTAAACCACTGCAAATTATGCCTAACGATAGTATTTCTTTCATGCAATGGTGTGTGGTCGTTTATCACATCACAGATACCCTCATTGTAAAGGCAAACCATATGTCTTTGATTGGAATATCGCTCTTTATTTTTGATAACTGGGACTCAATGTCCAGGCAAAACTTCTTGTGTTCAATTTCACGTATTTTGCGAAAGGAAAAAGACTTCTGTTGTTTTTGAGGTTATGTTTATCGATGTTTGATTTTGATCTTACAGAAAAAATAAGTTTTCGATAATTGCTGAATAAATAAAATATGCCTGTTCATTACTTCATTCCGTAATCAATCATAAGGAAATTTCCAATTTTTCCTAGCAATCAAGTTCCTTTAATATTGCATTTTGATCTTTTGAAAAATCTATTTAATCTTATTTTCGTCAACATCCATCCAAATTGAAGCTTATTTATGGACAAATATATTCACAATTTATGTTCCTCTTATCCCAAAGATGCTTCACACCAAAGAACAATGGATGTTAAATGCGACCGTCAGAAGACAGCGTCAGAGTTAACAATATAATAATGTAACGTTATTTTCTCAATATCAGCAACAAGTAAATGGTACATGTTATATATGAATGAAACAAGAAAATCATCACCTTTCTACCTGCAAAATATGATCGGCTTTTGAAGTGCGACCAATTTTAAAAAGAACTGGAATGGTAGTTATTAAGAAGAAGTTAAAATAGTTCAAATGTTAATGCACGACAGACAACCGATGATGATGGACACAGACCAATTGCAATAGGTACCCGAGTGACTCAGGTGACCTAAGAATTCTTATCATATTATTATGTACTTGGCAAGTGCTGGTGTTGACATATCTGTCTGAACTCCTACAGCCATAGGGATGCCTCCACAATTAATATTGCCCAGTTCCTCTGCTATTGCAATACTGTAGGTGTAGTCAAGTCCCAAACCACCATATTCTGTAATGAAAGAAAAAGTGAGCAAACTCACATACCCCTCAACAAGTCAGAATCACAATTATACTCAGGAAAAATACAACACAATCATTTATTCTAGATGTACAAAAAGTATATATCAAGTATGGAAAATTCAGTAAAATTATCATTTTAAAGTTCAAAAGTCATCCACGACATCAATTTTTAGTAGTCTTTTATATGCTTACCTCAACATCTTAATATTTGAATGGCAGGATGTTGGGAGTATGGAACAGGGGTTTTCAATTTGAACAAGATGTGTTTGTGAAACACAAATACCCCCGATAATGGCCAATTCCAAAGATGACCAATGTCACAAGGACAAATATCTTGGTACTAGTAGAAAGATCTTGCCACAAGAAATGCTCAGGTGCAATATGAAAGCTCCAATATAAATTTACCATTTAGAAGCTATGACCAATGTCAAATTTTTTAAAAGTAGGTAAAACTTCAAGGTCAAGGTCACAGGGTACCTGAGGAAAGGTTTTGTCACAAGAAATACTCATGTGAAATATCAAAGCTCTAGCACTTTCTGTTCAAAAGTTATTAGAAAGGTTAAAGTTTTCAAAAGGTAAGTCAAACTCCAAGGTCACAGGGTCAAAAATGTTGGTATCCACGAAAAGGTCTAGTCACAAGGAATACTCATGTGAAATATCAAAGCTCTAGCACTTACTGTTAAAAAGTTATTAGCAAGGTTAAAGTTTTCAAAAAGTAGGTCAAACTCCAAGGTCAATGAAAATTGCTCGGGCTGATAAAACATTATGATTCCCAGTGTTATGAGTCCAAATGTTTGACAGAGAAAAAGGTTTTCAAGAACTCTTGTGTGAAACTGGTTTGACACAAGTTGTTAAAAATATCATATTTTGGCATAAGTTCTATGTTCAAAAGGGACATAACTCCCAGAAAAATTAATGAATCAGAATTTCCTGGGAATATGCACTTTTACACATTGTATCCTTATTAACTACAAAGTATCTTAAAATTCTGTTGAGTGGTCTCAAATGAGTTGCGCTGACAAGAACAGGACAGACGGGGTCGAAATTCTAAGTCAACAAGATGCATTTGTGAAAATTATCACATGGACATATCTATGTGTCTGAACAACATGTACATGTACTACATTATTTCACCTGCTTTTACTAAAATTATTTGGTTTTAAATCGGTGTTTACAAAGGCCACTCAGCTAGTGTTTCTAATTCATATTCAGAAGATAAATCAAGTGACAGTCATGTGTCCAATTCAAATTTCCAGAGGTAAGAGGTCTTTCTTTTGGTATCCCCCAAGGGTTTGTTCTTGGCTTAAACTTTACTGCCTGGTTTCCAAACCAATTGGAACCATCTGTCGACAACACAGAATGAACGACTCTCAAATTTACCTTGTAATACGACCAGTGGAAGGATGGAATGATTACTTTTCAAGATTAGAAGCTTGTTTAGTAGATATTAGTTCATGGATGGTCACAAACTTGTTGAAGCTGAACCAGGACAAAATGGAGCTGATAATTTTCTCCTCAAAACATAATGCAGCAAACATTCAATTACACCACCTTAAAATTGGGAAAAAAAACATATCTGCTGCATCATGTGACAAAATTCTTGGTGTGCACTTTAATCCATATCTCACTTTTGAGAACCATGTGTCATCTATTAAATTGTGAAAGCATGCCACTTTCATAATAGCAACATTGGTCGAATTCGCCAATTCATAACTACAGAAGTATATGTATAAGACTCTTTTCAATGCACTTGTTACATCAAAACTTGATAATGCAAACTCTCTTCTGTCTGGAATCAACAAGATCACCTTGGACCGCTTACAGAAGATACAGAACACCGCAGCCAGGTTTGTGTCAAGGACAACAACACCGGGTCATATTTCACCAGTCTTAGCGCATTTCACCAGTCTTAGCGCAGCTGCATTGGCTTCCAGTGCAGTATCATCCACAATACAAAATCTTGGCATTTACCTTCGGCGAGCTGTTGGGATGTGTTCCCGAATATATATTATAAGAACTCATTGAAGTGTTTCCCCATCTCGACCACTAAGATCTGAAACGTCATCGAGACTCACTGTGCCAAAAAGTCGCACAAAGTCTTTTGGAGAATGCATGTTTAGTTGGGCTGCAGCCAATTTGTGGAATGACCTTCTGCAACATATTACAGCTGACAAAAACATTAATGTTTTTAAAAAACTGTTAAAAACCTACCTTTTAAAAACTGCTTTTCCTGACTTTTCAGCTTCTTACATAGGACAAGTTTTTGTCAATGACAGTTTTTTAATGCAAATTTCTAAATATTTTTAAATGTTTTATTTCATTCATTTCTTCATTTCTAATACTTTTCATAGTGCTCGAAAAAAACAAACACAAAAAACTTTAGCTATTAATTGCTATTATAATGTTTAATTTTGATAATTTTACAGATATAAGATGTCATACTGTCATTTAATTTCATTTAATTGTGTTTTATTCCTCTTCTTACCCTTGCAAAGCACATTAGAGTAATTTGTTTTATGTAAAGGATATAAACCAAAAACTGTCATTCTGTGAGAGAAAGAACTGATCGAGGCCCGTAGGGCCGAGATCAGTTCTTTCTCTCACAGAATGGACATTTTGAGGATTATATCCTACTTAAAACAATACATCTTTTGTTCTAAGAATGGACAGACTCAGGTGAACCCATTGACAATGATAATTATGAATAAAGCTATTTTGAATAGTCTGACAATATAACCAGTCTTGCGTAGAATTCTGTTTCTTTTGTTCACTTATTGGACAGTGTCAGGTGAGTAGTGTTCTACTGCACGTTTTATATTCACTCTTTCTATAGTACTGAGCCATATCAACATGTCTTCCTCTGATGGGGAGAGCATTAATTTTCATTGCACAGTCAAAATTTAAGGATTTTAGTGAAAGTACTGCGAATATTCTGGATATGGAGGGTGATCGAGAAAGCTATGGAGCCAAATTTTGATCTGAAAAGCATTGTGTTTTCGAATATTTGGATGAGGAAATAACTAACGCCAGCCAAAAGAACCCAATACACTTATCTCATGAAATGAAATTATTCATGAAAGCAAAAATAATAATTCATAATTAGGATATGCTAAAAAAGAAAACATAAAAAAGTGTTGTGAAGAAGTTTCGGAATGTGCCTCTGAATCCAATGAAATTCAAATACAGTATGGAAATGTATCTTTCAAATTTAAGTTTTGATGCGATATAGTAATGGCCAATGGAATTAAAAAATGGGTCAAAGACTCAATTGGCCAGGTTGCAATATTTAGAGTAAATAATTTGGGTAGGGATTTATTTATGCCGATATATATAAAAAAACCCACATCACATATTGCTGCAGGGCTTTTATTGATTAATAAAAAAACATGATATATGTAATATTAAGTAATAATAACTAAAATGAACAAGAACTTCAGGTGCTTGAATTGTATATGATTATATGATAAAGAAACAGAATTTCTCTATTTATATTGCAAATTTACAACTCATGCCCAGAAAATTTGACATTCATATATAATTGAATTTTTCCTCAGAGGTAGTGCAACTAAATTTAACCACAAAAGATAATCTCACTTACCTTTTTCAAGTTGAACTCTATTTTTAGTAACAACTTTTTGCTGTAGCGCCCATATTCGACAAAGGTCAGACTTCAAAAAACCTAGTGCATAACTTCAATATATATACTTACTTTCTGCAAAGTTTCAAGGTTGTACATAAAAAACTGTAGGAGGAGTTGATTTCACAAAATTTCCCCAACCGTCCGCCCACCCACCCGCACTTCACCATACTATAGACCGGATTTGCACTTTGTGCAACCCGGCCAAAAATTGTGAATCTTACGAGTTGAAGCAGAGAATTCTACTAAAGGGAAATATCGCTTTTTAAGTGTTTCAGTGATTTTTCCGATATCTGTGTTGATTCTTATTTGTAGGGAATTTAAAATTAAATTTGTATCTCTTTGACATATGTATTGTCTTTCTCTTATTGTCAGCCTACCTGTAGATGTCTAATAAGTTATTGGGTTTACTTGGCACTGTCCAATATGTTGACAATTACTGACCATTATTTTTAAGAACGGACAGTATCTGTCCATTCTTAAAAATAATCGGGACAGCAATTGTCAACTTATTGGACACCTACAGGTAACCTTTTCATTACAAGTGGACTTTCTTCTATATAAAAGCCTAAAAAGACAAAGGATTGCATTACAAAATGTTTTAAATGAGGTGCTATATAAATTTTATGATTATTATTATAAGCTTATCTATGTAAAGCTGCAGTGTATTTTGATACCACAATACTGTGCCATAAGTGTTTCTCATTTTTTGTTAATCAGAAATAAAAATATCAAATACTTCTTGGTAAATCCTAAATATCTTTGTTGTTTTACACTCCTTCAAACCTAAATTTAGACAGTTGCCCCATAATTATGTATGTCATGTTGAGATTCCACGTGGGGCTATAGTTATAGATGCATATAGCAGACATGGCTTTGAATTGGCGAGAAATGACACCAGTCTTTAAAGAACCATGTATTGAACAATGAAGGAAGAAAAAAAGTTGAGATAGCAGAATTAACTGGATACGATTCATTTATATACTGGACTCCATGCTTCACTAAAATTCGCCACCACGAGAAGCAAATGTAGATATGGATTCCCATTATATTTCCTTTGTAAATAATCTTCTCATTGTTTCCTTTTACATGCATATAGTTTTCAAGCATGTCCTTAAGGAAAGGTCAGTAAACTTTAAAACTAAGTCTGTTGTATTAAAAGTAATTCTGTATAGATAGCAGGTGAACATCGGATCATACAGCTTTAAATAGTTCAGGAGATATTGCTTAGGTTAATAAGCTTTCTTAAAAGTAGGTCAAACTGCAAGGTCATTAGGTTAAAAACTTTGTTACCAAAAGAAAGGTCTTGTCACATTTAAGAATGCACATATGAAATACGAAAGCTGTATTACTCACCATTTAAATATTATGAGCAAGGTTCAAGTTTCAGATAGACAGGATAAAAACAATATTATCACCCCACACACAATTTTAGTCATTAGGGGCACACCCCCCACTCCCACCCCTGAAACAAAACATGAATTTACACAGCTTAGGAATATGTGCACTTACAAATGTGATTGTAACTGTTAACCTTGAAAAGAATTTGTTTTAATTAAATTCCATTATACACCAAGTATACCCCCAACATGCAGGTTACGTAGGCTATGTTGTGGGTTACGTAGGCTATGTTGTGGGTTTAGGCTACCGAAGCGGTAATATAGATGTTCAAGGTTTGTTTTTGCATAATATCTCAATTCATAGATATATTTTGCAGGAAAGCATATGGTTACGGAAGCACGCATTAATTCAGGAATTTATGGAAACAAATATATTCACGGTACACTTTCTAGTTTTATCAAACACCTCATCACTATTCCGACGATCGGGTCCAATTTGGCACAACTGCGTGTCTAGGATCAAATATCAGGGCAATGCTTTGTTTTATTGTCACTTTTATATGACAAATAATTATGTGTTATCTGCATAAGTTTAACATATACTGTCAGTGAATAAAACCAATCATATTCAAAGATATCAATGAAAAATTAATGTTGTGCATGGCAGCTTCGTTAGACTCAATTAGGCACATGCCTACACATTTTTTCCCCATTTTCAAAACATATTTTTGTTCATAAATGTTTGCAAAATATATGATCATATATATTTCTAGTTTTAAAATTGGATATAAAATTATTATTTCGTCAGACCTTTCCTTTATATAATGGTTATATATTTTTTTCTAAACTTATGGTGATCACAATGACTCAATCGACTTAACAGTTTAAAATCTTAGAAAAGTTGTACAATATTTAAAGTCTTTTGCAATCATTTTGATGCTCAGAGCAGTGCAAAGAAGTCCTAGTATTTCAAAATTTTCTCTGGGGTGACCCCCCAAACCCAACCTTCCAGTGGAAGGGGGCAACCCCTTCCCACACCTACCCCCTTGGCACTTCGCGCCTACATATTGAAATAGTGCTAGTTACGCCCCTGCACTGGGTGTTAATGCTACCAAATTTGTTTAACACATAAGTGCGGAATGTCATTCAATATTTAAGTATACTGATTGCAGTCGTCCTTCTATTTGTTGTTTTATATGTACCGTAAGTAAAATAGTTTATTGAACGAAACTCTAAAAGCAATACTTTCAATACATATACAATCCATTTACACGCGGTATACTATTATGTACTGAACCAATCAGTGCCCAAAAGCTTTTGTCTCACGTTATTAACTCAATCAGCACACAACACATACGAAATGGCCATACACACCCTAGAGGTCATCTTTGTCCTCATCATGGCTATGCATATCATACCTTAAGCTTGTGTTCTTTATCTAACCATATTAGGGTGAGGGCACTGAATGCAGCATTGGTGGAAGTGGATTCAAAGACAATGATGGACAAATTCAGCTTATGTCACCACACCATGATACATCTCAAACATGTCCCAAATATAAGAAAAACTTTAGTTATGTTAAGAAACATTTAACTCTTGTAGTATAAATCGAAATTTGTCATCATATGCATGGAGGAGTACTAGTTAATGAGTATTGTGAGTTTAATCAATGGATAGTTCTATTCTACTTCAAAAAGAGACTCATTTCCACTTTATTTCTCCTTTAGCATAGTCAAAGAAGTAGTGGTTTGAAAGATGCATGGGGAGAAGGGGGGGGGGGGGGGGGGGGGGGGGTAATGTGTACCCTTGATATTATCAAAAGTTCTCAAGCATCGTAGACCATTAACTTAACAAGAGGCCTACAGGCCTTATCGGTCACCTGAGTACTAGAGAAAAATTATTGCAACGGAAGAATGAAACAAGAGGTACTGTGAGCAATGCTCACTAAGAATACCCCCCGCTTACCTCAATCTCCCAAAGGGTGTTGTTAATAGGTACAAATCACCTCTTTCCTGAGTGTAAAAATATGGTATGCCTTTGTAGAAGAAAATGGAAGATATAGTCCGAACACAAATCCATGGAATAAACCTATAATTTTGACCTTGACCCTTGACCTCAAGGTCAAAATTAAAGGGTTTTTTTTTTTAACAATGGTCTAGGTCATAAAGAGGTCATTAATGTACATGACACATACTCTCATGGTGATACACCCATGTCTTATGGTATGACTATGTCAAAACCCTATAATCAATTTTGACCTTGAGGTCAAAGTTCAAGGTCATATAGAGGTCATGAAGGTACCCGACACATCATCTCATGGTGATACACTCATGTGTCAAATATAGTATGCCTATGTCAAAGAACAAAGAAGTTATGGCCCGGACCCTTTAATTTTGACCTTGAGGTCAAGGGTCAAGGTCATATAGAGGTCATGAAGGTACTCGACACATTGTCTCAAGAACAAAGAAGTTATGGCCCGGACACGAATCTGCACAGACAGACAGACGGTAAGACGGACGGACAGACAGAGTGATTCCTATATACCCCCCCTGAACTTCGTTCGGGGGGTATAAAAAAAAAAAGAAGAAAAAAAAAAAGACCCAATGAAAATAGCTACACATAAAATGACGAAAACAAGAAAAGCAGATCAAAATATTAAATGTCAATAAAATTAAGTTTCAGGTTGTAAAGTCTAAGGTAGAATATAAAATGTAATGAATGCAATAAGGTGAGATAGAATTAAAGTGTCCTGGAAGTCAAATATACATTTTGATTTATCTTATGTATTTTTAAAAATAAATACTGATAGTAAAATTCTTTCAGTTATTTTTTAATCAAAAAACGATATAATGGGCAAAAACAACCTTCTTCGTAAATTCATATGTATCATATATATTACAAACAAGAATGAAGAATGAAGCAAGACAAAAGTAAATAGAAAATTGAAATACATCAATGTGACATGAAATTAAGGTTGTCAAAAAGTAAAAGAGAATTGGAAATTGAAATGTTATTGGGTAACATGGAATTAAAAATGTCATATAGTAAAATAGTAGAATTAAGAATACAAGAAGGTTGCATAGAATTATGGCGGTGATTGCCTTCCATGCAGCAGACTGCCATGTTAAAACATTTTCCATTTTAGAGATTCACCTGTGGGTTTAGTGACTCCAAGGAGACCTGCATTTCCAAGAGTTTTGAAAACTTTCTTAGCAGGAAACATTCCCTCCTGTTCCCATTGTTCAACATATGGATTGATTTCTTTATCTATGATCTACAATAAATAAAAATATGGATTGATTCTTTAATCTATGATCTACAATAAATAAACATATGGTTTGATTTTTTAATCTATGATCTACAATAAATAAACATATGGATTGATTTTTTTTAAATATATGATCTACAATAAATAAAAATATGGATTGATTCTTTAATCTATGATCTACAATAAATAAACATATGGATTGATTTTTTTTAAATATATGATCTACAATAAATAAGCATATGGATAAATTTTTTAATCTATGATCTACAATAAATATATATATATGCATTAATGGTGACCTAAGCAAAATGCACCAAACAAGGTGGTACATCTATAATTATTTTTGATTAATGAAAATAAATTGTCCTTAGCTTTTTTTTAACAACATTTTTGTTATGCAATCCTTTGTCTTTTTAGGCTTTTACAAAGAAGAAAGTCCGCTTGTAGTTAAAAGGTTACCTGTAGGTGTAAGTTGATAATTGCTGTCCATTATTTTTAACAAAGGACAGATACTGTCTATTCTTAAAAATAATGGACAGTAATTGTCAACTTATTGGAGAGAGCCAGGTAAACCTGATAGCTTATCATCTAGCTACCCTTGCAAGTAAACTAAAAACAAAGATGATACATTTTTCAAATAGAGACAAATTTGATTTTAAAGTTTCTTAATAAAGAAAATCACTGAAAAACTGATACGAATATATCCCCTTTTTTCTGTAATCCATTCTGGCCCTGTGGTTCTTAATTTGAGAAGATTTTTAAATGACCACACCCTAATTTTGCATTTTTGTGATTATCTTTCTTTGAACAAACTTAAAAGCCCCTCATCCAAGTATGCTTTTGGCCAAGTTTGGTTGAAATTGGCCCAGTGGTTTTGGAGAGGAAGTAAAAAATGTAAAAAGTTTTCAGACAGACGAACAGAAGACGGACAACAGGTGATCAGAAAAGCTCACTTGACTCTTAAAAGCATGAACGAGTTACCTGTAATGATAGTTGTATTGTAAATCTTTGGAATGTCTTAAATGTAAATAATAATACTTGCAAGTTAATGACAATGATTTATTTGCACAATTCAATTACTGGCAAAGGCACATATTATAGATTATACCATAGAAACAATAATATTCAACATACAATCAGTGATTTGAATGCATGAATATGTTTGATTGATGTTTACAAACAAGCAATTTTAGAAGACATTTCAAATTAACCTAAAGGTTTTTTACAGCTGCATTTGATTGATAACTTTTGTTGACAGTTTAATTAACAAAACCCATTGACTGTTCACAAATCTTTTATTCTTTTATTAATCGCTTTAGAACTTCATATCATGAATTGAATGTTGAAGTTGGAAGACAATGCTATAGTCTGAGAATAACGGTTATGTACTGTTTGTGATCTAACAGTGTAGAGGATGAGTTTCACGTTATTTTAAAATGCCCTCTATATGATTACTTGAGAAAAAATATGTTAATAAGAAATTTTATTATACAAAACCCAGTGTTTTCAAACTGATTAAACTACTCAGTGTTAAAAATACTAAAGAAATGATTAATCTTGGAAAATTTCTACAGTATGCAAATAAACTAGGAAATTCTCAACATATGGTGTAATACGATTTGTTTAATTTAAATTGTACATTGTTGTAACATGTCGACTCACTCTCCACAATGTCATTTTTTGTTTGTATAATTGTATTTATGTCTATCCAATGAGCCTGTACATGTGGCTCATGAATAATAAAGAATCAGAATCGCTTGCCTGGAATTTCATGAGGTCTGGTTACTGAAATACACATGGTTAGAACATGTGTTAAATAAAGGTACTTAAAATTTTTTAGTTGATTGATTGTATCTTTTTAAACGTCCCTCTCGGGAATTTTTTACTCACATGGCGACATCACCAAGAACAGTGAAGGGTTTCAAATTTAGGCCTATGCTCGGCTCTTACAGACTTTGAGCAGTGAGGATTCTTTAGCGTGTCACACCTATTGTGACAAGGGACATCCGTTTTTAAGGTCATCTCCAAGGACCCGTGACATTCACACCTGATACCGAGCGTTTGTAACTGTCACTACCTGTTTTAACAACTTAGGTCTGTTGCAGCTGGGATTTGAACCCAGACTTTCTGCATGCTGAGCAAACACTCTAACTCTAGACCACCGCCATGCAATAATAACAAATTATGAATAATTCTATTCAAATATAAAAAAAAAAATCAAACTAGACAGATTGAGCCACAATGTAGAATCCTATTTTTTATGAGCCACAATAATGTAGAATCATATTTTTTATGTAGGGATGTTTTGTATACACTGCTGAGAGTTCAAGCAACATCTCAAAAACAGCCAGATATGATGCCCAGACCCCTGTATATCCTACAGAGATCTCCAAGGAGACATGAGAAGAGCCATTTTCATCAGGTGACTGTAAATTTTTTGCTGTCATTTGTACAGTTACAATAAAATCAATACAAGTATTACGATTTACATTTTGTAGATTGTGAGGACTTCAAGTGACTTTCAAGAGAATAAGAGCCAATTAAGAAACAGATCATATAGGATTTATGAGATTGATCACTGTTCGTTATCTTCACCTTTCATCTTCCTAAACAAAAATACATTATTTATGTATTTTAACAGGTTGGAAATACTTCCCCTATAGCAAGATCTTCTCACAAAAATGCGATTATCTCTCTCTAGCGAGAGTAAACATATCCCCACAACTGAGGAAAAACACCCAGGGTGTACATCTCAAGTCGTTCCCCATTAGTGAAATATTCCCGCTAAAACGCGATTATCCCTCTTTAGCGAGAGAGTAAACATTACCATGAACAGGTGTTTTGACGTCTTTATTGAAAACAATGGCAAATACCATGCGATGCTAAATAAGTGTGACATATACTCAACATGACGCGAATTGTTTCTATGACAACACAGTCAAGAAATTGCATATCAAAGTTGCTGCGTAAGAGGGAAGCAGTCTGAAATCCAATATGCATTGTGAGTGTTTTTGTTTTGATTAATATATTTGCAGAAGTATCAGACATTTTCAGCTATTTTAGCACTTTTTCTTCTTTTCACGTGAAACACGAAGAGAAGTGCTCCACGGGTATTTATCTCGGTTATACGGGATATATTTACTCTCGCTTGAGAGGGATAATCGCGTTTTAGCGATAATATTTCGGTATAGGGGAAGTGTTCCCAACTTGTTTAGATATCTGTGTATAAACCGAGGTCAAAGTTCGAAAAAATCATTTTGTAATTGCCTTCTTCAAGGAATCCCGAAGTTGTTGATGCTCCTCTGAAAACAACCCTCTGGGTCCATCATTTGATTTCTTTTCCTCTTGATAAGAACTAAGTCGTCTTCCTTGTCGACCTACAGCCACAAGATTCCTTGCAAACAAACTCCTGTGAAACAACTTTGACAAGTGTGTTGACATTTTACAACGGGATTGAGATTCCACAAGTACTTATGACGAACCCGACGAGAAATAAAGTAAAAACCAAACCCGACGTAGCTTTTCGGAGGTTTCTTGTCGAGATCGACATTTTGAGTGATAATAATATTAATGATTAAAAAAAAATTGACGTCATACGGTCATTTTCCAAAGGTAATTTCCTGGTTGGAAATCTGCTTTTTATTAAGGATTGACAGGTAATAATCCCAACGTATTTTCATAAGATCTATCCGGTGACAGAGAACACCGAGATCAGAACACGGGAGGTAGTAATTTCTGTGGAAACGAGGGGGTTATAGATAGGTCATAGGAAAGACTAATCCGAGATTCCTCTGACTCTTACCCCCGCTTTTATATTTGACATGTGCGGGGGAGAGTCAGAGCGGACTCCATATTGAAAAGTGGGAATTCAGCGACACCAGCTGGTGTCGCTGCTTTACCTACCTCTTACAACTTTATTTCGCGGATCTATCTTCCAAGACGTGAGAATTCAGTTATCGGAAGATTATTCTACAAATACATCATGATTAATACGATGCTATCGCCGTTTAAACAACCCTAACACCGACAAATGGAGCATCACTTGAATTAGGTCGCCGCCTCGCCATTTGATTTCTTTGCACATGACGTCAGCACATATAAACACAAAATTCCATCGTTTAAACGGCGATAGCATCGTATTAATCATGATGTATTTGTAGAATAATCTTCCGATAACTGAATTCTCACGTCTTGGAAGATAGATCCGCGAAATAAAGTTGTAAGAGGTAGGTAAAGCAGCGACACCAGCTGGTGTCGCTGAATTCCCACTTTTCAATATGGAGTCCGCTCTGACTCTCCCCCGCACATGTCAAATATAAAAGCGGGGGTAAGAGTCAGAGGAATCTCGGATTAAGGAAAGACCAAATATAAGTAACCCCCTCGGTTCCACAGAAATTAGGGAGGTAGGCAAAGAACAAACCAAATGAAACATCTATGATATATCACTATCATTAGTTTTATCATACATTCAGTGTATGATACAGGACTAGAAATAATTATTTTTATTCACTGGTCACAAAACAAGGGTTAAATCAACTTTAAGTTTTACTGGTCAATTGATAACTTTTACTGTCCCTTCGATGGCCCAAATAATAATGAAACATTTTTTCATGAAATGTGGTAGTGTGAGTGATATATAATGGCATTCCTACTAGCTGGTACCTCGAATCACCAAAATGAACATGGTTGACCGAAATACCCCCAGAAATTACCGAAATGCCCCCTAAAAGTTTAAACATTAGGCCAAGATAGTCTGTTTCCTATTCCAACCTGGAAAAAAATAGGGTAGGTAGGAAGGAAAAACATTTTATTTTATTTCAACATTTTATCGTTTAAAATTCAACTTTGAGAAGTACAGTTTTTGAAGATCCCGAGATGTTTCACTGCCACTAACAACCCCGTGTATTATGTAGGGTCAACATCCGGTTCACATATAAACTCTAAATAATATTACATTTCAAATCCGGCTAAATCACTAACTGCCCTGAACTTCATACGACTCTGTGTTTTTTGGAATGCGGTTTACTGGCCAGCATAATATTGTAGTTTTGCCCATTCAGATGGACGGTCCTTCATGATGCATCTTAAAAATTCTAAACAATGATTCATTGTTTTTTACCGTAGTCATAAAGTTTTCTCCCTCTTGATGTTTACATTTTGCTATTGTAATTGCCTGTCACAGGGCTCACACTGGACCACAATTTTGAGTCGCAACCTGGCGTGCATCGACTCCTACACGTTTACTGTTAGATCTATATTTCATGTGTATTATTCAAGAGGCATATACAACATATCATATATATGTCTCTTATTATTCTTACACGATGTATACAACATAGCTTTGATTAACTTTTATCATAAATCACTATTATTATAATATAGTGAAAATTGTATTTTAGCAGATTGCTTTTCAGTCAGTCTAGATGGCATTCAGCACAATCATAGTTTTATTTTCAAATACTGTTTTTGGCTAAGTTGACTTAATTCTATTTCACACCTGAAAAATTTAGGAGTATTTCATAGCCTATAACTGGACAAGAAATGAGTTTCTATATGTTTATTAATTATGTTATTAATGTAAATGACATATAATACTCAGAAAAAGTCACTGATGACAAAGTTACTGAAGATTAATTTCTGTAAACATAACACATCATCATAGTTTAACACATCCCATTACTCAAAGAATTCTCTTAAGAATCCTGTTTTCATCTTGAAATCCAGAATGACAAGGTGGTCCTTTAGTGAATCTCATGTGGAAAAGGGGCTTCAGGAAGTCTGAAATAAATTTTAAATGGATTAAGATGATAGCATAGCAATTTCAGAAGAACCTACAATTTTGTGTTTCCTTATGGCCATTTTCCAAAGACCTCAAGAATGATGCAATTTCCCAACATTCCTCCATTTAATAGTAACTGACCTAGTCCAAAATAGGTAGCTCCCCAGTAATGACATGACTCGGGGTATCTCCCCAGTATATTACGATATGTAGGCAACTCGCACGTGCACAGTTAATTTTATTCACACCTACTTGCACATAGAGGATCAACCCTTTGTCTTGTGTAAACTGCTAAGTAAACAAGACGCCCCTAAGTCTTATTGTTTCCATGCGACAGGGTATCCACATTCATTCTGCACAGGTAAAACAGCCCCGAGGCTGTTTGGATGCCAACAGCTGACATTCAAGATGGCGCCGAGATATCTAAAATACGAAATGTCCGTGTCGCATTACCGGAATTTCTATCGCATTTTCCCCTTGAGGTCAAAAGGACAAAGGTTAAGGTCTCTGTCACTAAATGCCATAGATTTGAGCTTGTCCGGTCTCTAACTTTCATACTACTTGGTGCGTCTTTGTCAGACTTGCATATTTTGATCACATCCAAAAGAAGAAGGTTCCTATTTATTTTGAGGTCAAAAGGTCAAAGGTCAAGGCCTCTTTTTCACTATATACTGTAGATTTGAGCTTGCCTCTAACTTTTGTACATGTACTTGCTGGTGCATGTTTATCAGACTTCAAATCCTGATGACATTCAAGATTCATGTTGCTTTTGAAATCCAAAGGTCATTGTCACACTAAATACTTATTGCGGCTATTCAAAGCTTCATACTTTTAAACTATATTTAATATGTGCATATTTTTACTTCGTGAATGCAAGCGTACATAATTTTCCAAACTGCAACTCGGTCATACGCATCTTTGATGCGTTTTAGCGATTTTTTGTTGGTAAATTGTCAATTTCGTCTACATCATCGCCGTCTTCAAGTGCTACATCATGTGCGTTCATCAAGTTTGTGTTGTGTTCGTCTTAAATTTCTCTCTCCCAGCTTTCGTTGTAAATGTATTTAATGGAAATATCGCTTTTAACTGTCTCAATTTGTGAAATGGAAACTGATGTAATGCAGAGTGATCGACTGAATATGGCGAGTTGAACTAACTTAACTGTATCTCATCACTGTCTGACTCGTCGGAGAGCTCTGAGAGGTCTACCCTGCTTTTGGAAAACATGACTGGGTTGTTGATGATTTTGTTTCATTCCAAGAATGTATCAAATTCATCGATTAATTGACCTTTGTCTTTTATTGTCAGTTCTCGTCTCTGTCTTTATGGGGGAGTCCCATGCACCATTACCTCGTGTGTGGTGCTGTCATAATTGAAAAGTGCATTCCCCAAAAATCAGGTATTATTTTAAACTGATCGCGACTCATCGCCAGTAGCACTCTTTTACTTACCTGAGGCTTCCCTTGAGATACCCTTTGTGTACACCGTGTGTGATCGACCGAATACCGACAGGTTGGTCTTTGTGGGGTGACTGGTTTAAATACGATAATTAGAGCTAATTACGAGCAGTTGGGACCTCGTGTAAACCGAATATGATGGACGTAACAATTAGGGTGGTGTATCATTGAGGGACCGGTTTACACAGGATAATTAATTTAAAGTTAATAAGATAGCAGTTGGGACTGTGTAAGGCTGCCGATATACAGAATACGCAGTATCCGGAGTACAGGGAATTATTAATAAAGGATTTGTTAAAGAAATGTTGAGGACTACATTTTGTGACCGGAATTGACAGAGGACTGGAGTACTCAGAGGCGGGTTTGGACAAATCATACTGTATTAACTTTATATGCATTTCTGTACACATTGAAAGGGGAATTTCAGTAATTTTAGGGGGCATTTCAGTAGTTTTACATTTTTAGGGGACATTTTGGTAAATCAAGGGTATTTCAGTAATTCAGGGTATCTCCTACTAGCTCTGGTTAGAGGGTTAACCCTTTAGTTTGATTGGTAGAGTGTTTGCAGGCTTTTTTCCATTAGGGATACAGATATTGCCCTGATATTTAATCAAAGGCTTCCTCTTGGAGGAATACAAGTTCAGGTTGCATTTCAGCTGGATTGGTCCATCCTTGACCTACTTTTGGGCTTTTTTTCATTACGGATACAGATATTGCCCTGATATTTAGTCAAAGGCTTCCTCTTGGGCTAAAAATAGGTAAAACAGTTTTCTTGGCTTTTTTCATTACAAATACAGAGATATTGCGCTGAAATTTAGTCAAAGGCTTCCTGTTGAGAGTTCAGTTTGCATTTCAGCTGGATTGGTCCATCCTTGACTTACGTTTTGGCTAAAAATAGGTCAAACAGGTTTTCCGGCTTTCTTTTTAATACGGATATAGCTATGCCCTGATATTTAGTCAAAGGCTTCTTCTCAGAGGAATATAAGTTCAATTTGCATTTCATCTGGATTGGTTCATCCTTGACCTACTTTTGGGCTAAAAATAGGTCAAACAGTTTTCCGGACTTGTGTGCCAAGTCAAGGGTTATTGATTCGTTACCTCACACTAACCCTTGACATCAGTCGCCATTCAAAACATGGATTTGGTACAGAAGATGACACACAGTCTATGCGAAAGTTTTTTGGAGCACATAGGACATTCAGTCGTGACGAGCTCGCTCCAATGATTACACATATGAGTCACGTCATTTGCTCTTCATCAGCTGAAAAAAGATGAATATTACCCATAATGCTTCTGGAAAAATGTCGCCATCACTGCGGTATACTTCATTGACAATCCCGTAATTAAAATAATTAGATTGTTTAGAACGTATCGTAAACGTTTTTAAATTCCAAACAAGCTTTCTCATAGCTTTAAACGTTTTGTTTTTGCTTGGTTTGAGAGAAGAAGAAAAAACATTGCAGCTAATATGACATCACAATGTAATTGTTTACATCCACCGCATTATATTTTCCGCGTTAAATGAAGAGGCGGATAAATTGTCTGTAAGTCTTGTTGCAAGATGTTAATAGGCTTCGCTCGTCTCAACGGTCACACCGTACAACATATTATTTTATCTTAATAGTAGGCCTAACAGCGTTTCTTTTTACCGGGGATCACTCCCGCATAATACTGTATACGGTCCATGTGGTTTTAATCACATTCATTTACGTATTTGGATTTGTGCGATATTTTTTACTTATAACAAACATTTAAATGATTCCACATCAAAATAGTGAAGCTCAAAACCGGACACTGAGACATCGGACATTCCGGTCCGGTGTAAAAAATGACGCATCGGACCTGAAGCACTGCACATCGATCAGGTCCGACGGTCCGATGTCTTTCACATAGACTGGACACAATGAACTAAAATTAAATCATTCCTTGTCGGAGATGCAATTTGATACGAGCAAAAACAGAAAGAAAACAATGGTCTTCATGGAGTACTTTTCTCAACAACATGAACACTGCATGTTGATTTAATATGTGACATAATAATTCCCATTTTCGTCCCTTTAATTTTTGAGCTATTTATTACTTTATTAGCTCTTCTGAGCCGAACGCTCAAAGAGCTAATCATATGGCCATATGTCTGGCGTGCGGTGTGCGTCAACTTTTTGGAAAAAGGGCTATATCTCAAGAACCCCTTGGCCAATTGTCAAATTTGTCACAGGGTATCCTTGGCCCAAGGGCTTTCATTTGTACTAAAACTAGGGTCGTGACCCTTTAACAAGGGGAGATAATTAGGAAAATGCAAACAAAAGTATAGTGGTTGCTTAAAAATCTTCTTCTCAAGAACCACTGGGCAAATTATCACAAAACTTATGCATAAGGATGAGGATAGGTTGTAGATAAAAAAAATTGTTCAAGGCATCATCCTGGGGCAAAGGGTGTGGTCTCAAGTTCACTTCAAAGTTGACCTTAAATTTTGTTTTGTTAAAACTTTGATATTTTGCTTAGTATAAGGACTAGGATTATCAAATTTTGTCAGTTGATGCATCTTAGGACCTAATATCATGTTGCCTCAAAAGTAGGTCATGGTGACCTACTTTTTGAATTTTGCAGGTAATTATTATTAAATGGATTTTGATGCATATCTTGGACACTTTTGAGCCTATGATCATCAATAGTTGTCAGTTGATGGATCATGGGACTTTGAAGTGCATCATGTGAAAAGTATGTCACCATGACCTACTTTCTGAATTTTATGGCTAATCATTTATGAATACATTTTAGGTTGTTATTTCAGATACCGAGAGGTTTAGAATCATCAAACCTTGTAAGTTGATGCGTCTCGAGGCGTCGAAACATATTTATTAAAAAAAGTAGGCCACAGTGACCTACTTTTTGAATTTTGTGGACATTCAAATTTCACATTTTCAATTTTAGATGCATATTTTGGACACTATGAAAGCTTGAGTCTTCATAGTTTGTTGACCAAAAAGTAGGTGACCGTGACCTACTTTGGAATTTGATGGCTACATTTTAATATTTCAGATACTATTTGACTTACAATTATCAAATTTTGTCAGTTGATGCATGTTGAGTCTTCAGAGTGTGTTGACTAAAAAGTAGGTCACCGTGACCTATTTTTGGATTTTGACGGCTATATTTGAATATTTCAGATACTATTTGACTTACAATCATCAAACTTTGTCAGTTGATGGGTCTTGAGTCTTCAGAGTGTGTCGACCAAAAAGTAGGTCACTGTGACCTACTTTTGGAATTTGACGTTTATATCTGAATATTTCAGATACTATTTGACTTCAATTATCAAACTTTGTCAGTTGATGGGTCTTGAGTCTTCAGAGTGTGTCGACCAAAAAGTAGGTCACTGTGGCCTAAGTCTTTTGGAATTTGACGGCTATATTTGAATACTATTTGACTTGTCAGTTGATGCATCTTGAGTCTTCAGTGTGTCGACCAAAAGTAGGTCACTGTGACCTACTTTTGGACAGTTACATTTAAATTTTCAGGTACTATTTGACTTAACATCATCAAACTTTGTTAATTGATGAATCTTGGTTAGTGAGAATTTTTGCCTGTTCTACAATGTATCAGAAGAGCAATTCTAGGCCCATGGGCCTCTTGTTTCAATTTTGAATAACTTTTTCAATTTTAGATAACTTGTTCAATTTGTTGAAACACAATCGACAAACATACTTGGACAATCCATCGTTTTCATGTGGCTCATATTCTAAAATTTTATCTAATTGTTTCTTTAAAAAAATTAATTTCTGAAAATCAATCGACAGTCACAAATTCTATATCATGTTATCGATGCTGTGCCATGCGTGTTAAGTTTCATTTTCGACCAATTATCTGATTGGATCCAAGCTACAGGCTGCAAAGCCAATCATATGCTCTGTCTCGAGCCCATGTTTTGAATGGTGACTGATATCAAGGGTAAATGCGAGGTAACAAATCAATAACCCTTGACTTATTAAGATGGCCAGAGATCCAGGTTCACAGGTAACAGAGACATTTTTATGCTTCTGATGGGATTTGAACCCAGGTCTCTGGCACATAAGTCCGGTATTCTTAACCCTCTAGCCAGAGCTAGTAGGAATGTCATATCACTCACACTACTACATTTAGGCCTGATATTTTGTTTATTCAAACTAGCATCAACAGCGAGATTTAAAAAACGTAATTTTATCAGTATTCTTATCCATGATTTTCACTTAAACTTAGAAAATAGTTGGCATCATCTTCACCTTTTTTGTCATTTGTAAAAGTGCAATGTCTTTGGATTATAAAAGCATCATAAATTAGACAACTCGTTTTAAGAAACTTGAAGCTGTCAGAGGACGAAGGCACACGTTTTTAGATAATAATAACTTTGAACTCTCCTGTAGTTCATGCCTTTGTATGGAAGGAATCATCCGAGGATTGTCGATTATATTCTTTGCTTAAGACAACTTCTTAGAAACCTTTATGGATTTATCTACATTGTGTTACGATTTGCTTCATAGTACAACTTTTCTAAAGTGAAATCAAGATATTATTGTAACTATGTGATTAAAACCTGGATGCACAAACATCTAATATTTACTAGCCCAATCATTTAGGAAGTTTGATTAGTATTTGAATTAAATATATATATAGCCCCAAGGGCACATACTCTTTACAAAGCACTGGCCCAAATCCAAATTTTACTGGCCCCAGACGTTCGGGTCATCAATTATTTTGAGCCTTGTGATACAACACATTGTTAACAAAAACACTTTAATATTGTACATGAGCATTTCTTTTGACAAGATCTTTCTACTGGTACCAAGATATTTGCCCTTGTGGCCTTGGCCATCTTCGGAGTTGGCCATTATCGGGGGCATTTGTGTTTCACAAACACATCTTGTTTATCATAGATATTTAAAACGTTGAGTACCTGTTTTAAAATTTTTATATGTTAATGAAAATTATTTCAAAAGTTAGCTGGATTTGAAATGTAGACTTAAGTCTATTCTCAGTTTATAGTCTTGAGGCCAGGTGTTCTAATTTGTTACTGAAAAGGGGGTGGGGGGCTCCTTCAGTTGAAAATCAAGAGGATACTTTTATGGACTATTGGTATTTGTGTGTATCCTGTTGCATATGTAGGCCTTACAATTGGTTAGTGGGTCTGTAATAAAAAATAATGCCCTAAATTTGCTAGGAAAACTTTAGGGAAATTGTAACATCAACTGTTATCTGACTCTCATGAAGAATGATGAACACTTTCCAAATATAATTAAGAAATACCAAAGACCCTGTTATAGCCATATTTACTCAATGCTCATGCTCAGCATAGGAGGAATCAAGACGCAACATTGAACAATTAACAGGGGGGAGGGGTGGGGGGGGGTTGGGGTTGGGTTCGAATAGTAAAACTCCAGGAAAGTTGCATTATTGAAAGTAGGAGGAATCTGATCTCAAAGAATTTAAGAAATCATAAGAATCAAATCAAAATGAATTATGCAAGATCCATCCTTAAATTTGTGATACAGTTGTAATTTAAAAAACAAAAACCCATTCATATTGAATTTAAGGGGAGTGGGAGGGGAGTGTTGATGATAACTACAGTAAAACTCGAATATAGCGAACACGAATATGGCGAAATTACGGCTATAGCAAAGTGAAAACGATTTCCCCCGCAAAGTCTTTATATATTCTATATAAAAATCTGCGTCTATAATGAACACGGATATAGCGAATTTATGGATATAACGAAGTAAATTCCTATTCCCCTTGAATTAAAAATGAACGTAAAAATCAACTTTTATAACGAATTTATTTTTTTCATTTTAAACTCTTTGTGATTTTTAACAATCGTTTTCCATGGACATAAAGGATTCACACTTATTACAAAATTTATGTTTGTATTTTTTCAAAAATGGTTGTTAACGCAAAACAATACTTACACATACGTTTAGGAAATATATTGTCGGTATTTTTTACTATTCTTGTTAATTAAATTTGAAGTTTGATTGCATTTATTTTATCGTACACTCCTTTATTTGTGTAAAGCAACAAGTAAATGTCAATTGCAATAGAATGTACATGTATGTATTGCGCAAAATTTTGTTGACATTTCTCTCTCGACATGTTCTTGCATGACTTAATAATCCATCAAGATAAATTATCATATATAAATCAACGTGTATATTTCTTGTATAAAAATATTTCTTCTCGAAAATATATTGGCTTCATTTCTTTTAAAGACAATACTAAACGCAAGTATATTGATTGCTGCTTTCTTAGAGAACTGATACATGTAGAACAAATCAGTTTTATAACGAATTTGTTATATTTGAGTTATGAATTCGCTATAAACGTATAGCGAATTTTTATAGAGGGTCCCCAGAAATTCGCTATATCAGTTTTACTGTATAAGAATTTGTTGGACATTGAAATGTTGATCTTTCCCACCATTAGAAAGTATTGTATCTACTTCTATTGTTCTTCATGTCTATATTTGTTCTTAATGTTATAAATGATTTTTTAAAAAGTATTTTAAGTGACATTGAAGAGTTGGTGTGGTTTTTTTTCAGACGTACGAAAAATGTCCAGGCCATCAGTTCCACCACCTTCATACAATCAGTCAATGGGTAATGTATAAGATGTAGTGGTAAACAAAAATAATGAATACTGTTACAGTATCATTGTCATATATATGTACATATTATATCATATGATTTAGTGAATTAAAATTTAAGTCCAATGGAACAGTACAGTGATAATTCTAAGTTTTCTTTTTTATGTTTGAATTAATAGCACAAGTGAAATTTTCTGATCAAAGTGAATTGTTTGACATACCGGTATTTTCAATTTCGTGCAAAAATTGTACATGATAAAGCCACGTCCTTAGAAACGTGCAGAACGTTCAAACCACACCCTTAGAAACTTATAGACCGTGCAAAATGTGCAAGTCATTTCGGTATGTAATTTGGGA
>NC_079169.1:42386074-42393574 GCF_947568905.1 Ostrea edulis | reverse complement strand
AAATTTAAGCCAGTAAATGTATATTTACAAGGAGCAGGTAGCCCTTTGAACATTTTAATTTCTACTTGATAACTAACTACCCTTCCAATTCTTTTCAAATTTGGTATGAAGTATCTTTGGGACCAGGAGGACATATATTTTAATTTTCAGGACTCCTGCACCCCAGGCCCTAGGGGGGGGGGGGCAAAATCTGCCAAAAATTGACAAATTTTCAAAAATCTATACTATTTCGCGTCTGGAAGCTAGAAAACTATTGATGTAGAGTGGGAATCATAGGGGTAGAATGGTGTCACAATCAGGGAACAAAATTTTACCTATGGATATTTAATAAAAGTCTTTAAAACTCTACTCCAGAATAACATGACTATGATTAGTCATGATAATTCGCTAGCATACCCAGGTGTGTAGATTAAAGTTTATTCCCACTATGGTCCTCAGAGGTAGGGTGGGGCCATGTTACGGCACGTTTGGTCGTTTTGGCACGTTTGGTTGCCGATGACCAAACATGCCGCACATATCGTCGCCCGGCGACCGAATGTGCCGTGAGGGTGGACACGAATGGTCGCCAATTGTAGACCATACCCAAGCACGAATGGTCGTCACCGAAGCCCAACTCCAAAAACCCCAACTTTGCTTTCCTCCTCCTCCTCCTCCTCCTCCTCCTCCTCCTCCTCCTCCAGCATCTATTCCCCTTCCTTCTCTTTCTCCCTTCTAATCCTCCTCCACCTTCTCCAAATCCTTCATCAATTTCTTCCGGTTTGATCAAACCGAACGAGTCTTTTGAATTGGCAGGTAATAGCTATAAGGGGGATATAGCGCTTTCTAATAGCCTTCGATCAACAATCTTATTCCGATTCAAAATTTCTTCAAATTTCGACATGTTTTAAATGTGCAGAGAATAGGCCTAATCTTGCATTCCATAAATGTGGCGTAACAGGGTAGGTCTACAAGAGGAGAGAGTGCATGAAACATGACATTGATATACCCACAAAACAGTAGTGATCCTCCATAGATGCCTACTCTTCAACAAGTCAGAGCTATCCCCGCGCTGTCTCTACAATCATCCCATGTAACCTCTCTCTCTCTCACACACACACACACACACACATTCACACATACGTGCATAATGCCGAAACTCACTACACAAGACTTTACACCTGAAACTCACTACACTATGTTCTAGTTATGCTAACCAGAATATAAATTCATTTTTACGTAATGTGGGACATCTGTATATTGTTCTGATACTTGAAATATAGAAAAGTCGTCTCTAAAAATATTGAATTTACACCAGATACCTACAACACGGTGTCACATGACTCATGTGAACACACACGGGAAACTCACTACAGAGTGTTTAATTGTGATATATTACCCGAAAGTCACTACATTTAGTCTGGCAATTGATTGAGAGCACAGGAAACTCAAGCATTTCAACCATTTAAAAAACAACAAAAAAACCAACAATTTTTATTTTACAGTCTGCCCCTTTACAGCAAACAGGACTATACTGGATACTAAAGTAAAGGGAGTGGGGGGGGGGGGGGGGGGGGGGGCTTTACTTTGGTATACGGAATAAATAGTCCTGTTCGTTATAATTTACATGTGTTTATTGAAATAAAATCCCGGTCTTTTATGCATTGTTTTACTTCAGTTTATCACAAAATATTATCCGGAAAGTTGGTACTTTTAAAAGAACTATAGTTTTTATATCAGACGATATGGCTTCTCAGCCAGTGCATGAGGTTGTGTTTAGCAATGAATATTTTCATATTTCAATGACTTCATATCCGAAGGAGAGCCTCGGTTTGAAGTGTCACATTGTAACCTATCTATTTGATCATAAGTTAATTAAAGGTACATGTATTTGATGTTCTACCAAGGAGTGGATGCAAGGGTTGGAGGACGTGTACCAATCCTCAGAGGCAATGGGTCTGAATAAATAGTCCGACGTTATGCCTTCAGTGTGTCCATGGTTAAACCCTGGTGGGGCATGGGATGAGACACCTGGTGTTGTAGCGTATACCCCCCTTCAGTAGGTTCATCCTCCAGAAAATCTGCTTTATGCCTAGCCATTTAGTAATTACTTTCAGAGAATTTAGGATAATGGAGGATCCAGATGGATATTTACGTCCTAGGTTGAAAATTTAAAACGTTTCTATTTACCATTTTATTAATCGTCTATCATTGTATGAAAGTCCATTTAAATTGAGATTAAACAATTTTTTTTTATGTGTTTGGTATAAAAGTAAGAAAAAACTCCTATTTTTTTCCCCAACATAAATTTTGAAAAAGGTTCATTTATCATTCGACAATATAGAGCCTTTCATCGAATCACGAATACTGGTTCAATATCCGTTTTTAACATTTTCTATGTCACAGTATAAGTTGGATTTTATAATATGTCCTTCGTTACACAATAATATCAAATAATAATGAGGTCTGATGAAAAGACGAAGAGTGGATATTGAAAATGTACATATACAGTAAATGTATTCGTCTGCTCGTGCATTGTGTCCTTGTACAGAGTACAAGAATAGCTTTTCCCCCAAGCTATTTAACCCTCCAACCCCAACTCCAACCCCCCAACCCCGAAATTCTGCCTATAAAGCAGCCCTACCAAATCCACCGGAAATCTGGCTAACTATCAGTATTACCCCTAAATAAATTTGGCTATATAGCAAAATGCATCTTATTAAAAAATGATCCTTCATAAGCGCAATGAGCATTCAATTCAATAGTTGAACGACTGCCAAAAGAATTTACCCCTTTAATCAATATATCATACTTACTAGATATTTTATTGAAAGTAGACATTAACGGCAAACTAACAACTCAACTGTATGACAAACGGGATGATTTCAGCTTCTCCATCGTCAACTTCCCACATTTATGTAGCAATATTCCATTATCACCTGCATATGGTGTTTATATATCTCAACTGATTCGATATGCAAGAGCTTGTTCTGGGTATTGTCAGTTTTTAAATCGAGGTAAGCTACTGACAAACAAGTTGATGGTACAGGGATTTCAACAGTCTCGATTGAAGTCAGCATTTCGCAAATTCTATGGTCGTTATAACGATCTAGTTCGTCAATACAACCTCGCATTGGATCAAATGCTGTCTGATGTGTTTCATACCGATTGTTAAGCCGTTCTTGGCACACTGATTTTGACTGCGGATAACTCCGTTTACCTGATCAGGATATGGGGCTCACGGCGGGTGTGACCGGTCAACAGGGGATGCTTACTCCTCCTAGGCACCTGATCCCACCTCTGGTGTGTCCAGGGATCCGTGTTTGCCCAACTATCTATTTTGTATTGCTTGTAGGAGTTATGAGATTGATCACTGTTCGTTATCTTCACCTTGCATCAAAGATATTAATGAAATTGCAACCAACCACGTATGTGTATTGTAGGGAAATTTCACTACTAGGGTTAGGGGATATAGCCACCCCTCAAAGGGGGTGACTCACTAAATGCCATAGCCAGTCTTCCGATGGAAATCCAGACCAAACAGGAAGGAGGGAGGCGCACTATTGATAAGTGTGGGCGGGGTCTAACTATATTGCCAGACTCCTACGGGGGAGGGGGGCTTACTATATATAGCCAATTTTCCGGGGGAGTCTCATTATATAATACCGGTAATTAATATTAAGCAGATCTAAACATTAAGGTGTTCAGTCTATGAATCACCAAATCAACGTAAACTCAAATAATTCAAGACATCTTTAAGCATTTGAAAATATCAATTCATTTGATGCACGCAACAATTCAATTGAAGATCTCTTTAAATAATTAATAATATCTACTATTCTAATTTCTAGCGCGCATTGATTAAATAGTTTATATTGCTCTGATACTTAAAATATAGAAAATCCGTCTTTAACAAAATTGAATTTTCACCTGATACCTATGACACGATGTCACATTTGAACACACACCGGAAACTCACTACAGAGTGTATAAACTTGATATATTACATGAAAGTCACTACATTTAGTCTGGCAGTTGATTGAAGGAATTGAAAGGGAACTCAAGTGTTTCAACCATTTCTCAAAAAACAACTTTTTAGGGAATTTATATAAATATCAGAGAGAGAAAGAGAGAGAGAGAGAGAGAGAGAGAGAGAGAGAGAGAGAGAGAGAGAGAGAGAGAGAGAGAGAGGCTGTCTAGTGTTTTGTCAGTTGAACTAAAATACTCTAAAATACTAAAATACTCTCTTCTAAATCTAATTAAAATTAGATCCTTTGATCCGCTCATCTACGATAGTAGATGAGCGGATCAAAGGATCTAATTTTAATTAGATTGCACTCTTCTGTAACAGAAATTAATGTTAAAAAGATTTGGAAAAGGTTTTCAGTCTAAAAAGCTAAATTCAAGATAAGTTGAATTATTTGAAGATATCATCAATTCATTTGATGCTTGCAACAATTCAATGAAACATGTTCAGATAATTACTAAAATCTACAATTCTGAATTATTGCGCACAATGATCGAATTCTTTATAGCATTGAATACTTTGATGAGTTGATTAGGCTATAGTTGAATTGTTCTCTTCAAATGAATTACTGATATCAACAATTGAATTGATGCCCTCCACAATTTAATTAAAAAGAGCTTTAATTCAATTACTGCACTCTTCAATTCAATTACTACATGTAATAATTTAATTATTGCTCTCTTCAATTGAATTGATATTTATTCAATTGATGCATGCAATACTTTTTCTAGATACAACAACTATCTAATTAGATCTGTCTTGAATTCATTATATTAATTGAAGTGTTTCTCTCTATATAAGAGTTGATGTGCTCATTAATTTCTTGTACAAAAATCGTTGTAAATAATTAAGATATTTTCAATTGAATTAAAGAGATTATTAAATCAATTATACGGAGCTCAAAATCACATGATGCGCATCAACTCAAGTATTGCAGTCTTCAGTTAAATAAATGCGCGCAGCAAACCCATTATCACGCCTCAGACAAAATTGTTGAAATCTGATTGGTCAGATCTTGGTCACATGACGCCGTGAAAAAAACCGTATCATGCGAGTAAAATCCGTATTGGGCGAGTAATTTTATTTATCGTCGGGTTCGACTTGCAGCCGTTTCAAAAGGAAAGACATTTGACTAAGTTGTATGATATAGACCCCCACATATACAGTTAGAGGTCTTCGACGTGATAAATTCGTTACACAGTCAGTTAGTGACCTGATACGGAAAAATACATGGTGTGAAAAGAAAACCCGTATCGGGCGAGGCTTTGCCTCGCCCGATACGGGTTTTCTTTTCACACCATGTATTTTTCCGTATCAGGTCACTAACTAACTGTGTAACTAATATTATTGCTCTCATACATTGAATTGATGGGCAGCGCGCATTATTTACTATATGGGCGCATAATTGATGTGAACACCTAATCAATTGATGAGAACAATGATTGATTTGATGCGCACGTCAATTGATTATTACGGGTAATAATTGAACTGATCTTTTTATCTGAGTTTTTGTTAATTTGGCGCTCCTTATCAGTCACACTTGTAATATAACCAATGTTGCATTCAAAGGCCTCTGTATCTTGGATGTCCTTTATGTCGAAATACGACCCCAAAGGCCAGTTAAAGGTGACCATACAGGAAATATTCCTGGTTATATGACAGTGTACTACAGTGCTTTGAAGATCTTTTTTTTTAAATATCTGAATACAGACACTTCTCAAGTCACAGGAAGAACTTGTACCAAAATACTGTATGTCCCTGCATCCATCATGAATCTGATCGTTCAGAGTTCAGGATTTTTCTTTCGTACTACTCTTTCAGCAATCTATCAAGAAATACTGAATTTATAAGACTCTATGAAATTGTCTTGAATTTTCATTAGTATTTGAGAAGACACTGAGTAAAAATACTCCTAATCCAATTTGTCAATTGCGAAGTCCAAACCTAATGAAAACTACACCAATTTTAAGACCTCTTTAAAGCAAAGTACAATCAACTGCAGAATATAGGTGTACATATTTATTTCATAAGCATACAAAGCTGATCAATTTAGCTCAAAAAACCTCATATGATGTAAACAAAGCTACTTTTTAGTCTTAAAACAGCAGACACTTAATGTTCATTCATATTTGAAATTTGAGTTAGCTATCAAACTTGAAATATCTATTGAATATAAATGAAAACAAGTTACAAGTAAGAGTGTGGTACTATCAATTACATCATACGTACATTAGTGTTAAACTGCAGTTAGTTTTAGTTAAATACTGTTATATTATCTTAGTATATTCATTCAGTCTTTCAATCGCACATGAATATAAGGCCTTGGAATACCATTAAACTTTTTGTTCAATTCAAGATATAGATGGAGAATTATTTCATGTGTACTGCTGTTGATTATATATTTATCAATTTTGAATGAACCAATGTATGGTGTACAGTGAATGACAAATGCTGATAATACATCTTGTATATAAAACTAGTATCAAAACCATTTACAAGAAAGATTTAAGAAACATATATGCCCTCCATATTACAATATTGGAAATGATCATTTAGAATGTCTGTAGCAAAAGTGAAAATTAAGGGTTACAATGTATCTATTAGTCAGAAGCAACCATTATATGTGATCTCTAAAGGTACTGAGCAGACATTTTCAAATAACCAGTTATTTGAGTCATGACCTTTGACCTTGAGAGTTTAAAACCAATGGGGGCCATCTATTCTTTAGGCGGCATCAGACTACCAAGTTTGATGTTTGTCAAACAAGGGTTCTCAAGATACTGAATGGACAAAATCTGATGTCCAGAGTAGTTTGACCATTGACCTTAAAATGAATACTAGATATCTACACTTATGATGTGTCAGTGTACCAAGTTTGATGTCTGTCAAGAAACGCAAACTCAAGATATTGTGTAGACAATACCTATGTCCGTAGTATTTTGACCATTGACCTTGTGACTTCAAAATCAAAAGGAGTCATCTACTCCATAGGTAGAACCTGTCAGATTCGGTTGCCGGGCAACGATACGTGCGGCATGTTTGGTCGCTGGCGACGAAACATGCCACACGAATGGTCGTCGGCGACCAAACGTGCCGCACGTATTGTCGCCGGGCGACCAAACATGCCGTAACACAATAGGGAATCAAAATTTTAAAGTTTTATATGGGAGGAGAAATCCTTAAAAATCTTCTCAGAAACAACAAAGCCATATTAGTTATGATGATATGATAATATGCAAGCATCATCAGGTAGTGCAAATTCAAGTTTGCTCATTATTAACCGCCCCCCACCCTCCTCACAGGGAAGAAGAGTGGGACTACAATAGGAAATCAAAGTTTGAAGGGAATATATGGTATATGAATGAAAACAAATTCTTTTCAAAAGTAACACTAAATCATATCAAAATGCAAATGTTCCTAAGTTGTGTGGATTAAAGTTTTTTCAGGCCCTTAATACTAAGGGGGGGGGGGGCATATTGGTTTTGTCCTGCCTCTCT
>NC_079169.1:42366074-42381074 GCF_947568905.1 Ostrea edulis | reverse complement strand
ACTTTTCACATTTTCGACTTTTTCTCCAGAACCACTGGGCCATTTTCAACCAAACTTGGCAAAAAGCATCCTTGGGTGAATGGCTTTCATGTTTATTCAAGTGAAGGGCCATTCCCCCTTCAGAGGGGAAATGATCACAAAAATGCAAAAATAGAATGGGGTCATTTAAGAATATTCTTCTCAAGAACCACTGGGCCAGAAACCTGAAAGCTTCCTGATATAGTGCAGATTCAAGTTTTTTAAAATCATGACCCCCGGGGATAGGATGGGGTCATAATAGAGGATCAAAGTTTTACATACAAATCTATAGGGAAAATCTTTAAAAATCTTTCTTCTCAAGAAACACTGGGCTAGGAAAGTACAAATTTACATGAAAGCTTCCTGACATAGTGCAGATTCAAGTTTGTAAAAATCATGACCCCTGAGGGTAGGTTGGGGCCACATAAGGGATTAAAGTTTTACATGCCATTATATAGCGAAAATCTTTGAATATGGGCCAAGGTGACTAAGGTGAGCGCTGTGGCCCATGGGTGTCTTGTTTGTAAAGACTAGTTGGACAATTTGTTCTCTGTTCTAAATAAACCTCAAAATCATCTAGAAATGATTGAAAACAATTACAATTGCAATTGGTTGTCGTCTGTCTTTGTGTGTCGTGCGTTAACAACTGAACATTTTTAACTTCTTCATATCTACCATTCCAATTCTTTTCAAATTTGGTATGAATCACCATTGGGACAAGGGGGACATAAATTGTAAATTTCAGGACTCCTAAACAAATATTGAATTTACATTGTACGAATGATGAATTGACATGTTACATTCAACACTTTTCAAATTGTGTAAACATTGATTACAAATCAGTAAGATTCAATTTCAAGGGTAAGACAAATGATGGATTTACGTGATCCTTAAAACAAGTTTTGCATAAATTTATACTAATCAAAGAACAAATTACACATTGGCAACCTCAAAGTTTCAAAAACGCATTCCTATCTCATACATTTATTTTGCTTTTTTGTGACTTTCTTTAAGATATAAAACCATCTTGAGAACCTCATTAATACATACTTGTTAAATCAATATAAAAGCTTGCTCATGAAATATAAAGGTAGATTCATATACATTTCCACTATGATTTCCGAGGCCAAATATTCTACAAAGAACATGTAGGAAAACTCTTTCTTTTTTCTTTTTGTTAATTATTTTGCGTTGTGTGTCAACAATTTAACATTTTGAATTTCTTCTTGATAACTACTATTCCAATTCTTTTCAAATTTGGTATGAAGCATCTTTGGGACAAGGGAGACATGAATTGTTAATTTCAGAACTCCTGCACCCCTGGGGCCTTAGGAGCAGGGAAAAAACTGCTAAAAATTGACCTATTTTCAAAAATCTTCTTCCCTACAACCGCACATGTTTAAGAAGAAAAAAAATAAATGCATAGTGATGTAGAGCAGGAAGGCCTCTACCAAAATCATAAATTTCATGATCCCCGGTGTAGGAGTTCTGACCCCAGGGTAAGGCCAAACTTAGTATGTAATGTTAATGTGTAAAGCACTTACATGTAATAAGAATAACATCTTCTTTAGTGCTATTGACACTGAATTGAAACTAAATGGATATTTAGAAAGAGCAGGTAGTCCTTTACCAAACTTGTAAATTTTGTTTAAAACAAAATGAGATGTGCCAAACACTAGAAACTATTTAATTGTGTTAAGAATTCACTTACGAATTGAAAAAATCTGCTTTAAACGGAACTTTTACTACAGGTGACTCTCGATGGCTCAAACTTCGATCTCTTGAAGTTCTCGATCTCTTGAAGTGAAATCATGGTCCCGATTTTTTCTCTCTATATGACAAATCAAATTTACTATCGATTTCTCGAACGTTCGATCTCTCGAAGTTCTTGATCTCTCGAAGTGAAGTTGGGTCCCGTTAAACACATTTCTTTGTTTTTCACTCTCGATCTCTCAAAGTGGTGGTAGCGTATACCCACCATTACCCAAGCATGTAATAATTTCCCCTTGGACCTTACCTGGATTTTGTTGAATGCGGGAGGGGTAATTAGGTGTTTACGTAGTTGAAACATTGCTTGTGCTTCTTTGTGGAGGTGACACACTTGAGCACATAATTGGCTAATTGGTCAGTTTACCCTTGCACTGGGGTTTTGTGTCGGGATGATCAAAATTATATATAATCCGACTATGAATAAAATCAAATTTTGATTTGACGTGCCAACGAGAGAGTAAGTTTTATACATAATTTAGAGATCTACAGTCTGTTAAATTTCTCGAGTTTGTTCTTTGTGTAAATTTAAGTTACTCTAACACATCGGTTTACTTATTAGTTAGAATTTTTGCCTTGGGTAAAGGGACATAACATTGTGCTCTGTTTACTTTGCGATAGTAAAGCTTCATCAGAACTTGGTTTTGTATGCCTATCTAAGTATTATTAAAGAACAAATAGATACATAAACTTTGAATTGTTTTTATTAATGCAAAATAAGGTTTTCTATTTTGATATCAAATTAACTACCTGACGAATATGAAGGAAAACGTGTCAAAACGATATCATATGATCTTGTTGGTAAATATTTCCGGTTACTGTAAAATCTTAACCATATCAGCGGACTTTCAATTTCCGAATTTCGAACTCTCGATTTCTTGAAGTTTTATCAAGGTCCCTTGAACTTTGAGTTATCGAGAGTCACCTGTAGTTTATTTAACCTATGTAAACAAAAACATGGCAAGAGCCTTGTTTACATAACAAGGACTTGTGACCTCTGCATCTCCCTTGTACCTTGACTACTGACATTCAAATTTTTGCTGATCATTAGTAATAGTGAAGCATTCTAAAGATTAAAAATCAAAAAATAGAATTTGAAAAATTTCAGCTCAAATTTATCGTGTCCATGTCCCTTTAAAGTCCCATCTCATGACCATATGGTCAGTGAAAATGTAGGCGGGGCCTAATCTAAACAGATGTTATTTACCTGGAGTGGCCAGGGTCTACCAAGGTGTTAATTGCTATATCCCATGGCACTCAAAGAAATACACAGAGACAGAACATGGTAGAAATCTACCTGTCCATGACTTTTTATAGTTTTAATATACACAGGACCTGTCTCTGGGACCTCTGCAGAGTTTCTGTTGTCATATTGTTTGAATAATGGTTGTATTCCTAAGGGTAGCTGACACATTCTACAACCACCCCCTCTTTCTCTCTCAGTCATTGACTCATTGAATTTTGATTTGATTTGATTTGATGTTTTCCGCCACACTCAACAATTTTTCAGTTATATGGTGGCGCCCAGTTTTTGTTGGTGGAAGAGGGAACCCAGATACAATGCACCTGGGAAGAGACCACCGACCTTCCGAAAGTAAACTGGGAAACTTTCTCACTTACCGGCGCGAGCAGGATTCGAACCCGCGCCGACAGAGGTGAGAGGCCGTGTGCTTTTGAGCGCGATGCTCTAACCACTCGGCCACGGAGGCCCCTGACTCAATGAATAATTTCTGTTATAAATATAGAGGTATCATAAACTGATGACATAAATTACATCAATAAGTTACAAGTTTTAGAAATTATTGTTTGATTTCTGATAATACATGTACATAGAGGGGAAAAATACAATTATATTGAAATTGCATTGTTCAGGGGTCTTTTTAAAAACAATTGAATTACAAGAAAATAGCAGTTGTGGACAGGTCAATGCTATCAAAACTCAGGTATACTGGGCTTCCTCAAGATCTAAAGAATGGCTGTAGATACTGGCTGTTATTGTTATCAAAACACTTCTCTGGGGTAGCTCCAGACCACAGTGTCTGCAGATGTCACTCCACCTGAGATCTATTGTTAAATGTTTGATTGACAGGCAGCTTACAATTGGGGGGTGTTAACTTAAAATTGGGTCTTTAATGTTAATACACCTATTATATTATGTAAAGCCTTTCATCAGTTAATGCACTTTTGAGGGCATTGAAGTTTTAAGAACACATCTTGTTTTATACTGTTGCTGAACATTAGAATTTAACTTTTAAATATTCAGAACAGGATATTTTTTGTAGATTTGATTAAGGTAGATCTATACTCAGCCTTAAATGGACTCAATCATGAAAAAATTGCCTTTACAAGATAAATATATATTCCATTAGTAGATAGACATTGAAAAATATATATGTTGATATGCTATTTTCATTATTATTGCTTCTCAAAAGTAAGCACCCCATCAACATTAAGGAAAATGCACTCCTCCTTCTTTATTTTTGTTAATAATTATTATTTTCCCAAACAAATGGGCTGTAATAAGCAACATAGACTATATACCCTTTATTTAATGATACGTAATCATTTATTCTAATAAATTGGAATAAATATTTTCATAATGTGTACTTTGTGAGCCCAAACATGTTAAAAGAAATACTGTAGGAAATACCATTTGACGTCAATATTGGTCTTTTCCCTAATTTTTATGGACTAAACCTTGAATTAATTGTTTTTAATTTACAGATTATTATCTTAGAATAAGGATTTGAGTAAGAAAATCTTATGTTGATGTATTATTTTAGAAGCTATCAGCTCTACAACAAGTACCCCCCCCCCCCCAAAAATTTCTTGAAAAATTATACATAATCATATCCTCGTAAGACATGTGAAGTTTGAGCATATTTACAACCTTGGATAATAATTTGTACTATGCTAAACTATAACTATTATAAGATACATGTGGTTTACAATTAAATTTTTACATTTTATTTGACAAAAAATATTCTCGAAAGGCTTTGCACAATGTAAATGTAAAACGAAAGTACATTGTAACAAACTGAATTTTGATGATTTTGCTTATATGATTAATGCATACGTGTAATGTGTGATATATCTTATATCCTGAGACAAAGTTTTATATGAATCTCTACAGGTCATGAAATCATTTACATGTACATAAATTGGATGTATGCACATGTACACGTACACCACTTACGACGGTCTAAGTAGATGCAATCTCAATAAGGAACTAATAGATGCCGCCCCAATAATTTTGAAAAAAGAGAGGATGAGGAAAATATGACAAATTCATAACAGTCTGTGAAATAAAACAAATTATTTGCAGCTGATCTTTGAAGCTTGCGTCAATATCTGTAACATTATAGCAGCGAACATGTGAACTTTTCTTTTTTACACGAGCGTACCATGTATTTGTTGATGATATTTTGGAACCTAATCTAACCCGGATCTTCACAAAAGAAATATTATCATGATGCTCGTGGAAATCTGAATTGGCCTGACTTCCCCCTTTCCCATCTGTCTCTCCCCACTTTCTGATGCCCGCAATTCCATATGTTGAACATTTGGATCATAGTAAAACTTTTACATACATGAATAGTCAATGTACACTGAATGCCTCATGGACATGTACAATGTAATTGACACACCCTCATCCACCAAAGTGTAGTTTGTTCTCCAACCGTTTTTTTTCTAAAGCTATAATCATCTCTATCTCCCGCCTTTTAAAAAAAAAACACCACAAAATCTCAACTTAGAATTTGACTGATAAGAAGATAATTAGAACACGCAGGAAGGAATCAATATCGGATATTCATATCTCATATCGCCATGTAAAAATCAAATGGATATCGTTAAAATATCACATTTCGGAAAACGGAAGCGTGGTTCCGCATTTACATTTGATTGTGACATAGGCCGAGTATAGGTCTACTTTAATACAGGGTTTGACACTAAGGCACATCCGACCGACCGAGTCTACTAAATGATAGGTCCGGTCGGATAAAATGTCGATTTACTAGTCCGACTGGTCGTGTTAAAAAAATAAACAAGAAACTTTACTTTAAACCGTAAGATATTTTATTCTTAACTAAAAGAAAGTAACTGTAAAGAGTTTGCAAGCAATCTTGAACCGTGTGATGGAACAATCTCTATTTTTAGTTCTAATAAATAAGTCGCGGTCGGTTGTGATGTTTTACGACATCTACTCGATGTTCATTTTAAACGGTTTATTTGAATTGACTATAATAAAGTGTTTATGGAGTCAATAAATTACGTCGTAAATAGCTATTTATCGGTGTTGACATATGTGGGGGAATGTCTCTATATTTAAATACGATTTCTCGTCCTCAAGGAAAGACAGGAGAATAAAGAAAAGGTTAGGAAGAAACAAAGCAGGGATTATGAAATATAAATTAAATAAAAAGCCGGTTGAGGTCATTTTTTACTAAACTAGACTAAAGAATATCCGTGCCGGGTAGAATTTAAAGAAACAGAAAACGTGTTTGAAAATCAAATGGAAAGACGAGATTTAAGATATTTTTGAGACAATTAAATACGTTTTTGTTCAAACTTAACGTTTGTCATTTAAATGAAGTATTTAAATATGGAGAAACTATTAGTTTTTTTTCTGGAAAGTTGGTCAGGACTAGTGGATATAGAGTCAGGTCTAGTAAAAATCATTTAAAGTAGCCCGACTGGTCTAGTGCTCAAAAAAGTAAATGTCAAACCCTGTAATAGCACATGGGAGTAGTGATACTTTTTCACTTGTACTCAGGGGCCGATAAGGCCTGTGGGCCTCTTGTTAACTTCTTCTTAATAACAACCTTTCCAATTGTTTTCAAATTTGGTATGAAACATCTTTGGGACAAGGGGAACATAAATTGTAAATTTCAGGACTCTTGTACCCCCGGGGCCTTAGGGGTAGGGCAAACACTGTAAAAAATTGACCAATTTTCAAATTAAAAGTCTTTTTCTTACAACTGCACATGTGTAAGAAAAACTAAATGCATAATGATGTAGAGCAGGAAGGCCTGTACCGAATTCTAAATTTAATGATCCCTCTGGGTAGGTGTTCTGACCCCAGGGCGGGACCAAACTTGGTATATAGTGTTTATGTATAAAACACTTAGATAACATCTTCTTTAGTGTTATTGATACTAGATTGAAACTAAATGGATATTTAAAAAGAGCAGGTAGTCCTTTACCAAAATTGTAAATTTGATGATCCCAAGGGGTTTTAGTATCGAGGTGGGCCAAAATAGTCAGTTATTAAATGTGTGAACAATAGAAATTGTTAACTTCTTCTTGATAACTACCATTCCAATTCTTTTCAAATTTGATATGAATCATCTTTGGGACAAGAGGGACATAATTGAAAATTTCAGGACTCCTGCACCCCTGGGGCCTTAGGGGCGGGGCAAAAACTGCCCAAAATTGACCAATTTTCAAAAATCTGCTTTTCTACAACTGCACATGTGTAAGAAAAACTAAATGCATATTGATGTAGAGCAGGAAGGCCTCTACCAAAATTGTAAATTTCATGATCCCCAGGGTAGGGGTTCTGACCCCAAGGCGGGGCCAAACTTAGTATATAGTGTTTATGTGTAAAACATATAGATAACATCTTCTTTAACGCCATTGATACTAAATTGTAACTAAATGGGTGTTTAGAAAGAGCAGGTAGTCCTTTACCAAAATTGTAAATTTGATGATCCCAGTGGTAGGGGTTTTGGTATCAGGGTGGGGCCAAAATAGTCAGTTATTAGATGTGTGAACAATGGAATTTTTAAACTTCTTCTTGATAACTACCATTCCAATTGTTTTCAAATTTAGTTTGAAGCATCTTTGGGACAAGAAGAACATAATTGTAAATTTCAGGACTCCTGGATCCCTTGGGCCTTAGGGGTGGGGCAAAAACTGCCAAAAATCAACCAATTTTCAAAAATCTTCTTCTCTACTCCTGCATATCTTTAAAGGTCATATGAAACGATATCCTGAAGAAATTGAGTTATGTATGGAAATTCATTAATCAAGGTTTATTAAACAATAATTCATTTTTTATTTTTTTATTCAATGCATTATAACGTCATAACAGCTGATCAAATGTACTCGATCACGAAAATGATTTTTGATGATCGCAGCTGATCTCCCTTGCTGATGACGTCAAAAAGACCCACTGTGATGTAAACAACTAGGCCTTATAACATGGTATAACTAAGTATTAACTGCATAGCTTTGAAGTATGCCACAGTGTGCTGCATTTGATTGTAGTACATGTGTTAGGTTGTAGAAGAGGGTGCATATGTACCTCTTCCCAAGGGATACGAGATTTAGAAGAAAAAAATATATGGGTATACAAAATCTCCGATGCGATGGATTTGTTGCCATGAACACTGCACTTCAGTACATCCGTCAGTAGCCAAACAATGTGGACACAAGTAGATCAATTTCAAATCAGACACTGTGCCAATATTTTTTATGCCCCCTTTGAAAAAGAGGGGGCATATTGTTTTGCAACTGTCGGATGGTCGGTCTGTAGACCACATGTTGTCCGCTCAATATCTTGAGAACCATTCACTTGATGATAATGATATTTCATATGTAAGTTGTTTATGAGTGGAAGATGACCCCAATTGTTTTTTAGGTCAAGGGTCAATCTACTCTGGACATGGGAATATAATGTCTGCTCAATATCTCGAGAACCCTTTGCTTGACAGACATCAAACTTGGCACACTGGTACATCCTAAGGAGTAGATGACCCCTATTGATTTTGAGGTCATGGTCAAAGGTCAAGGGTCAAACTGGGCATAGGAATATACTGACCATTCAATGTCTAGAGAACCCTTTGCTTGACAGACATCAAACTTGGTACACCAGTACATCTTCAGAAGAAGATGACCCCTATTGATTTTGGGGTCACATGGTCAAAGGTCAAGGGTCAAACTGGACATAGGAATATATTGTCCGTTCAATATATTGAGAACCCTTTTCTTGACAGACATCAAACTTGTTACACTGGTACTTCTTCAGGAGAAGATGACCCCTAATGATTTTGAGGTCACATGGTCAAAGGTCAAGGGTCAAACTGGACATAGGAATATACTGTCCGTTCAACATCTTGAAAACCCTTTGCTTGACAGACATCAAACTTGGTACACTGGTACTTCTTCAGGAGAAGATGACCCCTAATGATTTTGAGGTCACATGGTCAAAGGTCAAGGGTCAAACTGGACATAGGAATATACTGACCGTTCAACATCTTGAAAACCCTTTGCTTGACAGACATCAAACTTAGTACACTGGTGTATATTCAGGAGAAGATGACTCCTATTGATTTTGAGGTCACATGGTCAAAGGTCAAACTGGACATATAATATACTGTCCACTCAATATCTTGATAACACTTTTGCTTGACAGACATCAAACTTAGTACACTGGTACATCTTCAGAAGAAGATGACCCATATTGATTTTGAGGTCAAAAGTCAATAGTTGAACTGGACATAGTAATATATTGTCTCCTACTCGTTCTTGTTATTATCATCTATGGAATATTGCACGGATTCGTTCTTTCATCAATGATGATGCCTGCAAGACACTTGTATGTTCTCTTGTGTTATCACGCTTAGACTATGGAAATGCACTATTTAAAGGGCTACCCCAAACAGATCTGAGCAGGCTACAGACAATCCAAAACTCAGCAGTTCGACTTGTTGCCCGGGTCAGGAAGCATGACCATATATCACCGGTGCTTGTGTCCTTGCACTGGCTTCCGGTTGATTCCCGTGTTGAATACAAGATTTTACTACACACATACAAGGCACTAAACGGATTGGCACCAGCCTATATCAGCAACCTCATCACTGTGTACGAACCAAAACGATCTCTGCGTTCATGCAATTCACGATTGCTAGAAAAACCCCGCGTTCGTACAAAGACCTATGGAGATCGAAGGTTTGATGTAACAGCTGCCACACTATGGAACAGTTTACCGATAGACATCCGTTTGTGTGGCACTGTCAAAAATTTTAAGACAAACCTCAAAACATATCTTTTTATGAAATCTTATAACTATATTTTGTAATATATTCTTTTTTAAAGTAAAGGTTGGTTTGTCGCATGTTTAAATTGTTTTATTTTATTGGATGTTATATTTTATGCTCTGATTAATCTTTTCATGTTTTACATTTTACATTGTTAAAGCGCTTAGAGTATTTACAAATTATATAATGCGCTATATAAATGCCACACATTATTATTATTATTATTATATTTTAAGAATTATTTGCTTGATTGACACCAAACTTGGTACACTGGTACAGCGTAAGGAGTAGATGACCCCTATTGATTTTTAGGTCACATGGTAAATTCACTCTTGACATAGTAAGATATTTTCTGCTCAATATTTTGAATTGATGATACTACTATCAATTAAATTATGTGTGTGTATAACCCTTTTCAATTTTGCACCATGGGGGGCATATGTGTTTTACAAACATCTCTTGTTTATTTTCCAAAGACTGAGACAAATCAAAATATAAATTAAAGTCAACCGCTTAGTTAAACCGAAGACACTGGAAGTATGTATTACTAAATTACACAAAGGTAGGTTATCATTGTAATCACAAAAAAACATTTTATCAATGAACGTGAACTTTGAATAAATCTACTCAAAATTATATTCTATTTTCATATCTCATCTACATTACAAACTCTATCAGTCAACGATATTCATATAGTTTCATGTTTATTAGGCCTATACGTGTAATATAGCTATACTAGTATCCCAAAAGTGTGTAATTTTTAGCCGAGTTGCAACGAAGTTGAACTCGGCTTTGGTGATGCGGGCGGGCGGTTGGGCGTCAACAATTGATTTCCGGATGATAACTCGAAAAGTTTACAATCTAATCAAATGAAACTTTGATATATTGTTGGGTACCAGGTAAGGAAGACCCCTATTGATTTTGGAGAAAAATTGTCAAATGTTAAGGTCACAGTGACCGAAAATAGAATGAAAATTTCAGAAAAATTTGGTTTCCGGATGATAACTCATAAAGTTTAAATCTGAATCAAATGAAACTTTGATATATTGTTGGGTACTAGGTAAGGAAGACCCCTATTGATTTTGGAGAAAAAAGGTCAAAGGTCAAGGTCACAGTGACCGAATATAGAATGAAAATTTCAGAAAAATTTGGTTTCCGGATGATAACTCAGAAAGTTAAATCCGAATCAAATGATACTTAAAGATATTGTTATGTACCAGGTAAGGAAGACCCCTATTGATTTTGGAGAAAATGGGTCAAAAGTCAAGGTCACAGTAACCGAAAATAGATTTAAAATTCAAAAAAAAAAATAGTTTCCGGAGAATAACTTGAAAATTTTTAATTTGAATCAAATGAAACTTGGTTATATTCTTGGATACCAGCAAAGCAAGACCCCTATTGATTTTGGAGAAAAAAGGTCAAAGGTCAAGGTCACAGTGACCAAAAATAGATTGAAAACTTCAGACAAATATGGTTTCTGGACAGTAACTTGAAAAGTTTAAAACTGAAATTAGTTCTTCACAATTATAAATATGCCACATCATTCCTGACTTTACAATGTATCCCATGCAACTCGGCTTATGCACCCCTGGGTGCATATATTAATTTTTATTTTCTTATTATTAGTAAAATAAAATTATTAGTAAAATTCAGTTGAATTAAAATTGTAAATAAACCAATTCAAAAAGAAAATCATGAAGTATCATTCAGAAATTATAATTTATATTCCATATACTATATCAGTACTGATATTACTAAACATGCTTATCAAAAAAAATTATTTTATTTTTTCTCATTAAAATAATATTTGAACAGTGGGGATGTAAATTGAGAAAGTAAATACCTGCTATAGAATTATAAACACAAGCAATTTTTATATATAACTTACGATTGAAAAATATAGAAGCACCCCTTCCCCATTAAAATAACGATTTGTGAATTTTATACTTGAATTGGGACACATGAGGAAACGCTAGCTGATTATGAAGAACCGTGCGCCAGTAGAACAGATGACATCCATGATACATTTACCACATTTAGGGTACTCTACACTTACAAGAACATTTAGCGCTATTTCAATATTGTGGTTATTCGTATCCCATGGGGATCCGGGTTAGAATAGGTCTTTGAGCAGTACCCCTTTGCTTGTCGAAAGAGGCGGTCCTTTGGATGAGACCGCAAAAACCGAGGTCCCGTGTCACAGCAGATGTGGCACGATAAAGATCCCTCCCTGCTCAATGGCCATAAGTCCCGAGCATAGGGCTAAATTTTGCAGCCCTTAACCGGCAGTGGTGACATCTCCATATGAGTGAAGTATTCTCGAGAGGGGCGTAAAACTGTATTCAATCTCAATCAATCAACCTTATAAAAAGGAAAATGGGATTGTCATTACAGATTTGAGACTATTTCATAAATAAAATGTACATCAGTTCATACGACTAGAACTAATCTTTTTAAAAAGATAGTTAAACTTCAGTATCTGATGGCATGGGGTCTTGAAATCCACAGGCATCTGCATGATGTATGGACAGTACTACCCCCCCCCCCCCCCCCCATTCTGATTTTTGTTGGGGGGGGCGCTATAATTTCTCCAAAATATGTGGATTCTCTGTTTAACCCATCCCAATTTCGATTTAAATGTAACCGTTTGACTTTCCCACTTTTTGTAAGATTTAGAGATTGGCCTTCTACCGGCTTTATTGTTACCGGTGGAAGGCCAATCTCTAAAGCTTACAAAAAGTGGGAAAGGATTACATAAATCGAAATTTGCATGGGATAGACAAGGAATCCATACATTTTGGAGGAGAAATTATCCCCGAAAAAAAAGTCAGAAAAGGAGGGGGTAGTAGTGGCCATACTTCAGGTGCCTGTGCAGTGTTGACTTCTTCCACGGGCACTGGAAGTTAATGTAAATATATAGTATGTGCATGTATATATGTATACATGCACATATTATATATTTACATTAACTTCCAGTGCCCGTGACTTCTTCAATATCATTCTCTGTTGAAGAACGTTATTCGCTTGCTGTGCATCATTCCTGACTGGTTTAAACTGATATTGTTGAACCACAAAATCGGACAGTTCGTCAGAAAACAGAAATTAGTTCATATCCGTTAAATGCAGTAAGATATTTCGTTGAACAAAACGTTAGGCCTACACTATTTTCATTGCGTTGTTTACATCGATGGGTCGTTGTGACGTCACAAACACACATAATCAAGAACGATAAGCGGGTAGCAAATTCATTCTATGTACAAGTTTACAGCTTTATTTCTTATCAATCCAAAGACAATGATTTTTATCAAACGCTATTTGACCTTCATTCATACCCATCTTTATGTTTTTAAAGTAAAATACCATTGTTAGAAATCGTTTCATATGACCTTTAAGAAAAACTAAATACATAGTGAAATAGAACAGGAAGGCCTCTACCAAAATTGTAACTTTCAGGATCACTGTGGTAGAGGTTCTGACTCCAGGGTGGGACCAAACTTGGTATATATAGTGTATATGTACAAAACATATAAATGATATCTGCTTTAATGCGGCTGATACTAATTTGAAACGAAATAGATATGTAGAAGTAGGTAGTCTTTTAATTACCATAATTGTAAATTTCATGATCCTAGGGGGTAAGGGTTTGGTTTCAGGGTGGAGCCAAAATTATTATAATGATTTGAAGGACTTCTTGAAGTTTGCTGATACCGTGTAAAATCTAAATGCATATTTTGGAATAGTAGAAAAAATAATGGTGAGCTTCACAACCCCCAGTTTTGACTCTAGGATGGGTCCAAATTAGTCATATCATTTAATGTTAATACATATTTTATAATTGTAGATTATGTAAAGCCTTTCATCAGAATATGCACTTTTGAGGACATTGAAGTTTTAAGAATACATCCTGTTTTATACTCTTGCTGAATATTAGAATTTAGCTTAGATATTCAAAACAGGATTTTTTTTTTAGATTTCATAGCCTGTGGGATTAGTGATACTGTTAACTATTACTCAGGGGACCGATAGGCCTGTGGGCCTTTTGTTTTTATAATGAGTTTGTTATAATTGAGTTACGAATTCACAATAAACATATATTGAATTACATGTTACATGTCACTCTAGACATATATAGTGAATTATGCTGAATTGCAAATTTTTATAGAATGTTTGCGGTAATTTGCTATATCAGAATTTTACCGTATGTTTATAACAAATCAAAATTGTTTATCACAAGCACTTCACTATAAGTGTGTTTTACTGTATTTGTTCGTCCCCAGCACTTCGCTATAAGTATGTTTTACTGTATTTGTTCATCCTCAGCACTTCGCTATAAGAGTGTTTTACTGTAATTGTTCGTCCCCAGCACTTTGCTATAAGAGTGTTTTAATGTATTTGTTCATCCCCAGCACTTCGCTATAAGTGTGTTTTACTGTATTTGTTCATCCCCAGCACTTCGCTGTAAGTGTGTTTTACTGTATTTGTTCATCCCCAGCACTTCGCTATAAGTGTGTTTTACTGTATTTGTTCATCCCCAGCACTTCGCTATAAGTGTGTTTTACTGTATTTGTTCATCCCCAGCACTTCGCTATAGTCTGTTTTACTCTATATTGATTAGATACTGATATGATTAGAGTGCACACAAAGTACATGAATTGTTAATCATTTAATGCAGACTATGTTAGAGCATTTTATTTGACTTTTTTCAGGTTTACTTGGTATTAATGGCACAGCTATTGGTGACGTTTGCATTTGCCATCTTGTTCTCCACTGTGTATGTATAATATATTAGCCAATACACAATGATAGATATGTTCAATTAAGTTAGCTTAAATTTCTGATCAAAATTTGTTTGATGATGGCATAAAATTATCAAGAAATACTTCCTAAATGCAAGTTAAAAATCAAAATTTAATTTAATTTTTTTTTAATTTAATTCCTAGTGTATCAGCTTGACTTTGAAGTTTATGATGAATTTGTCTTGTGCATTGAACTCCTTTATTGTTGAAGTAAACATTGATCATAATATACTATGTAATGACCTCGAAAATGAACCATGCAACCACCAAGTACTCTAAAAAATGGGAGAAAGATCTGATGATGATAACAACAAAAGTTGTCCCAAAGCATCCTTAGTTAAAGGGGGATCTGGTTTGTTCAAATGAAGGATTCTAGC
>NC_079169.1:42346074-42361074 GCF_947568905.1 Ostrea edulis | reverse complement strand
GATGACCTAATGTCTCTGGAAATTGATTGCAGTAAGAGTCTTTGAAACCACATCTATTCAGGTAGTATTTTGTAGCAGATGATTTTTAACTTCTTGATAACTACTATTCCAATTCTTTTCAAATTTGGTAGAAAGCATCTTTAGGACAAAGGAGACATGAATTTTAAATTTCAGGACTCCTTCACCCCTGGGGCCTGAGGGGCAGAGCAAAAACTGTCCAAAATTGACCAATTTTCAAAAATCTTCTGTACAACTGCATATGTGTAAGAATAACTAAATGCATAGTGATGAAGAGTAGGAAGGCCTCTACTAAAATTGTAAATTTCATGATCCCCTGGGTAAGGGTTCTGAACCCAGGGCTGGGCCAAACTTACTATATTATATGGGCTGTTCAGCGGCCCTAAAATTCATGAAAATCGTAAAAAAAAATTAAGTTTTCCTAAAATTCCTTAAAAAATGCTAAATTCAAGGGAAATCCTAAAAAAAGCTCTGATTTGCCCTGTCAATTCCTATTTTTATGCCTCCCTTCCAAGAAGAGGGGCATATTGGTTTGCACCTGTCGGTCGGTTGGTCGGTAGACCACATGTTATCTGCTCAATATCTTGAGACCATTCACTTGATGATAATGATATTTCATATGTGGTTTTGTTATGAGTAAAAGAGGACCCCTATTGTTTTTCAGGCCCAAAGGTCAAGGGTCAATCTACTCTGGACATAGGAATATAATGTCCGCTCAATATCTTGAGAACCCTTTACTTGAAAGACATCAAACTTTGCACACTGGTACATTCTAAGGAGTAGATGACCCCTATTGATTTTGAGGTCATATGGTCAAAGGTCAAGAGTCAAACTGGGCATAGGAATATACTGATCATTCAATGTCTAGAGAACCCTTTGCTTGACAGACATCAAACTTGGTACACCAGTACATCTTCAGAAGAAGATGACCCCTATTGATTTTGGGGTCACATGGTCAAAGGTCAAGCATCAAACTGGACATAGTAATATACTGTCCACTCAATATCTTGATAACCCTTTTGCTTGACAGACATCAAACTTAGTACACTGGTACGTCTTCAGGAGAAGATGACCCATATTGATTTTGAGGTCAAAAGTCAATAGTTGAACTGGACATAGTAATATATTGTCTCCTATATTTTAAGAATTATTTGCTTGATTGACACCAAACTTGGTACACTGGTACAGCATCAGGAGTAGATGACCCCTATTGATTTTTAGGTCACATGGTCAATTTGCTCTTGACATAGTAAGATATTGTCAGCTCAATATTTTGAATTGATGATACTATTATATTATATTAAATGATGTGTGTGTATAACCCTTTTCAATTTTGCACGGGGGGGGGGGGGGGGGGGGGGGGGGGGATATGTGTTTTACAAACATCTCTTGTTTAAAAATGTATGTCTATTCTAGCAATTTTTAAAATGCATTCAAACTAAATTTGACCAGTGAATCCATCCCTGTGTCAAGCTGTTTAAAGCTTGCAACTTTGTGACAAAGATGTGACTAATAAGGTTATAGCCAATAATAGCTGGAAGACACCCTTACTGCATGGAGAGTATTTTTTGTGAGTTTCTTTATTGTCAAAACTGCGAAAGTAAGACCATTTAAATGTCTAAAACTGCCCTAATTTAGTTATGAAATTCCTAATTTTAGCCCTAAATTTTCGTAATTTTAGCCCTAAAATTAGCCCTTATTTTTTGTCAGAGAGTGCTGGACAGCCTGTTTATATACTGAAGTGTTTATGGGTAAAACACTTAAATAGCATCTTCTTTAGTGTTATTGATACTAAACTGCCAAACATTGACTAATTTTCAAAAATCTTTAGGGGGCCAAAGTTTTACATACAAATATACAGTGGAAATATTTAAAAATGTATAAGAAAAACTAAATGCATAGTGATGTAGAGCAGGAAGGCCTCTACCAAAATTATAAATTTCTGTAGAAGTTCTGACCGGGAAGGGGGGGGGGGGGGCAAACTTGGTAATAGCATTTATGTGTTAAACATTTAGATAGCGTCTTCTTTTGTGCTATTAATACTAAATTGAAACTAAATGGATATTTAGAAAGAGTAGGTAGTCCTTTACCAAAATTGCAAATTTGATGATGACAGGGGTAGGGGTTTGGTATCAGGGTGGGGCCAAAATGGTCAGATAATGAATGTGTGGACAATAGAACATTTTTAACTTCTTCTTGATAACTATCATTCCAATTGTTTTCAAATTTGATATGAAGCATCTTTGGGACAAGGGACATAAATTGTAACTTTCAGGACTCTGCACCCCTGGGGCCTTAGGGGTGGGGCAAAAATTGACTAATTTTCCAAAATTCTCTTCTACAACTTACACTACAACTCGTACTATGTGTAAGAAAAACTATATTCATTGTGATGTACATCAGGAAAACTTTTACCAAAATTGTAAATTTCATGATCCATAGGTAGAGGTTCTGACTCTAGGAAGGGGCCAAACATGTTATATATACAATGTATATTTGTAAAACATTTAGATGATACTCTTTAGCTGACCCGAGCTTTTCTGATCGAAATTTGTCCATTGTCCGTCAGTGTCATAAACTTTTCACATTTTCATCTTCTGCAGAACCACAGGGCCAATTTCAATCAAACTTGGCACAGAGCATCCTTGGGTGAAGGAGATTCAAGTTTGTTCAAATGAAGGGCCGTGCCCCTTCAAAGGGGAGATAATCACAAAAATGCAAAAATAGGGTGGGGTGATTTAAAAATCTTCCCCCCCAAAAAAAACAACTGGACCAAAAGAACTGAAATTCATATGAAAGCTTCCTGATATAGTGCAGATTCAAGTTTGTTAAAACCATGGCCCCCGGGGGTTGGATGGGGCCACAATAGGGATAATAGATTTACATGCAAATATGTATGGAAAATTTTCAAAAATCTTCTTCTCAAGAACCACTTTGCCAGGAAAGTACAAATTTACATGAATGCTTCCTGATATAGTGCAGATTCAAGGTTGTTAAAATGATAGCCCCCAGGGGTAGGAAGGGGCCACAATAGGGGATCAAAGTTTTACATACAAATATATAAGGAAAATCTTTGAAAATCTTCTTAAGAACCATTGGGCCAGAGAAGTTTACATTTAAATGAAAGCTTCCTGACATAGTGCAGATTCAAGTTTGTAAAAATCATGGCCATTGGGAGTCTGTTGGGGCCACACAAAGGATCAAAGTTTTACATGCTAATATATATAGGGAAAATCTCTAAATATGGGCCAAGGTGACTCAGGTGAGCGATGTGGCCCATGGGCCTCTTGTTTAATGCTATTGATGCATATACTAAATTCAACTAAATAGATATGCAGAAGGAGTAGGTAGTTCTTTACGAAAATTGTAAATTTTATGATCCTAGGGGGTAAGGATATGGTTCCAGGTTTGATCCAACAATTTTTGTAGTGATTACATTTTCTTTATCACTTGAAATACTTCTTGAAGTTTGCTGATATGGGATAAAAACTACACGTAAATGCATATTTAGGAAAAGCAGAAAAAGATGTACAAACTTGTTAATTTTGCAACTCCAGGGTATTGATGCTAGGTTGGGTCCAAATCAGTCAATAGACATATTGTGTTAATGTTACATATATGTATCATATTATATAAAGCCTTTCAGCACTATAGGCACTTTTAAGGACATTTGAAAGAAAAATATCTTGAAACTTATACATAAACTTTGTTGAATATCAATATTCAAAACAGGAAAATTTTTATTTCTAGATTTCATAGGCCTTGGGACTAGTGATACTTATATAACTAATGCTTAGATGACTGATAAGGCCTGTGGGCCTCTTGTTTGTCTTTTGCAGTAGGCTTTTGATATTTAACATGATCATCTCATGCAGATGTGCCTGGTACTTTTGATCTTGAACTTTATGTTCACACAACTTTTGAAGCTTTTATGGATAAATTCATTTACAGAGCCAATTGAGTATTCGAAATCTCTGACAATACATTAGTATTTAGGGCCCAGTATTAAGAAATACTTTGATAAGGTGTTGTTACTTAGCAACCAAATATATTTGAATACAAAAAAATTATTTATTTTAGATTAACAATAAAGATCTTTGTTTTAATGTTGCAATACTTATTCTATTTAGTGGAACATAATGGCAAAACGTCATATTAGAATATGATGTATATAAAGTACAAAGTTTCCATTTTATGACCTTTGACCTTAATTCTCTTCATCATATTTTTTGTTAAAAACCCTTTAAAATGATTAAGATCTATTTAAAGATTATATTTTTAAAATCATGTGACATTTACTAATCATCATGCAATGTAATTATGTTTAAATTGTGTCGAATGGATGCAGAAAGGCAAATTATGGTCAAAATTGTACTAAAAGTGTTGTTACTTAGCAACCAAAGATATTTGTTTTCAATAAAATTGATTAATTTGATTGTGGTGTTTTTGCAATATTTTAAAAGGCACATCAGTTCATGTATTTAGAATTTCCTATTTTTGACTCTAATCTAGTAAGAGGGGTTGTAATATATATATTTCAGAGAAAAAAGATTGCAAAAATGTGCACTTATATGACCTTTGACCCCGTATACCTCTTTGACGTCATGGGATACCTTGACAAACTTTATAAGAAATTGTTCCCTGTCCAATTCCTAACAAAATTATATGTCATATGTTTACCCCAAATCGTGATACATGCAGATTTAAATCGATGTAAAAATATTGTCTCTAAAAACCTCTAAAATCTGCTGGTAGAGAAAGGGTTAAGCCATTGTGTCAGTTTCCTAGTTTGTGACCTTGAAATTCCACAGATAAACATAATAGTTGTGCATGTACATTTTGTTTTACCATACTTTAAAGATTCAGAATTAAAGCTCATAAGATGGTGCTGTATATACCCTCCCTTGTTGGAAATTGTGGACGAGTCAACTCTGAGGCCCGTGAGGCCTTTGATTATTTTGCATTAGTATATCTGGTTTTAATTTTATTCCAACCAACCGATTTTAATTTTTAAATAAAAATGTGTAAACTAACAAAACAAAAAAAGCTGTGGCCAATGAAGAGGATCAGAATTGTTGCGAGTTAGAGGGATATCAATTAATATGCAACATATTCATATCCTAGAGTGTGATTGTGATCATATTTGAACAAATAGTATATATGAGTGAATTATGTAAGTATTGCTTGCCATGTTCATTGTCAAAAGTAAGCTGAACTCATGTAAATTAGTTCAGATATTCATGTCTTCAGGGATTATCTATTCAATGCAGTGTTTATTAGAAAGTTTTTAAGTTGTATATGGGCATATTTAGTGCCATATAGCAAAGTGTAGGGACAATGATATTATTTTAATATTTTGCAGACCATTGCACTGTCATGGATGGTAGGAACAATCAGCAGGTAATAATGATAAAAATTTTGAACCAGTGAAATCAAATTGTTCCTAGAAGTCTTTAGCAGATCTGTAGTTCAAAATCAAGCAGCAATATTAATCACTGGAATAAGATAAAATTATATGTTGTGGTTTTAGCTCACCTGAGCTTTTCCGGTCAGAATTTGTCTGTTGTTTATCATCATTGGCATTAATGACTTTTCATTTGTATGAACCACTTCACGAGTTTCAATCAAACTTGGTACAAAGTATCCTTTGTTTGAACAAATGAAGGGTCATGCTCCTTTCTATGGGGAGATAACTGATTAAAATTGAGAAGTTGAAAATGATATTTTTCTCAAGAACCACTCAACCAGAAAAGCTAGAGTGTGCGTGAAAGCTTCCATAAAAAGTGTAGATTCAAATTTGTTCAAACTGTGACCTCTTGGGTTAGAACAGAGCCACATTAGGAATTTCAGATAGGAATGTGTACAAAAGATTTATGATATATTTCTGAACAACTGCTGTCAAAGTATTTTGCAAGCATTTGATTAAAGTTTGCTTAAACATGAATTGTTAAAAATGGTAGTGATTGTTTCTTCAAGTACTCAGCATCAGATGTGAACAATACAGGTCTTTGGATGAAGCTTTCAACCCCTGGTGTGAAACAAAGCTTCAAGTGATTTTCGGTGTAGATAGAAGAACAGACAGTACATTGTACAATACTTAAACATTGTTGAATACTGCATATTTTTGTAGTGTTGTATTATCATCTTTCAAAGAAGCAGGTACAGTTTCTACAGTCATCTGGCCCAGAAAATTGATGATTTCAATTGGAGTCCCAAAATCTGCCATTCCAATAAAGAATATATAAGCAAACCCAAACTACATTTAATTTCATCCAAAATTGCTTTTTGCTGTAATGACAAGAGCGTGAAGTTGGCATAAAATTGCCAAAAATGCCAAAATCAATGAAAAAATTCATAAATTCAGGGGGTTTTCCTTTCAGAAAACATGCAGCCCATGTGTCGAGCAAATTCATATTCAAACATATTTTTTATCATCTACTAATAAACAATATATTTTAATTTCATTTTGCTTGACAGATGGGCACACCTTTTCCTAGGCAATAATTTGGATGAAATTTAAGTTATTAAGCTCTTTTTGAAAAAAGGCGGGAGAAAGTCTTATTCATGACGTAATAATGCTATCAAATAAACAATAACTTTGATTTAAGTTGAGATAGTATACTTAGCATATATTTAACTTACTTAAAACACAGATCAATCTTAATTCAAGACACATTTAAAACAGAGAAATTTTTTGGGCCTTTTTATATACACAATCGTACCTTGTTCTTTGTCCTTTTTGTTTCTTGCGTGATATGTTCTTTACCTACAACGCAATAGCTACATCCCATTCAAGTAAGCACAAGATTTACGTGGGTATTATATTTAAGGTACAAACTGTATATACAATGGTATGTTCTAGGGAAAAAAATCAAGAAATGGAATTGTTTTTTATGCCCCCGTCACAGAGTGGTCAGGGCATATGGTTTTACCTTTGTTCGTCCTTCCGCAACATAATGATAATAATTTTAAAATTTATATAGTGCCTTATATAAAACAAATTAATCTAAGGTGCTTTACAAGGGTGAGAAGAGGAATGCTACAATAAAACACAATTGAATTAGATGACAGTATGACATAAGATCTTATTTCTGTAAAATTATCAAAATAAAAAACTATTTTTAAGATCGACAATTGAAAGGTGGGGTTTTTTTTGATAACTAAAACAGTCACAGTTTTAAGCATGTTAGAATCTTAAAAGTTAATTAATAAGAATGAGTTTGAAGATGTTTTTTGAAAATTTCAAGAGATGTCATCTGGAAGGTCATTCCAGAAATGTGCTGCAGCCTAACTGAGTTGGTGTTGTCCGTATTTTGTGGTTCTGATTTTTGGCAACACAAATTGCACCTTTGATTCTGGCCATAATGGTTGACTTGACTTGTATTCATTTAAAAGACTTGTGATGTATGACGGTGCAGATCCATGGATTGGTCAAAATTCAGCACCATCCAGTTTTCCAGACTTTGTTTTAAACACTTAGAGTTATTTATGCCTTCTATATGATAAATCTAGAAGTTAAAACATGTTTCCCGCAGCTAGTTATTTTTCATCTCAACAAACAAGTAATTATTGTAGTTGTAAAACTGTCATTTATTAATGACAAGAAGATATCAAGATAAACAATTAGGGAGATCCTACTTTCTTATCAAATTGTACATAGACTTGGTTTAGGATCTCCCAAAGTTACATGTTAAGATATAGTGTGAAAATTATAATCACTATGATGAAAAATAAGGTGGCAACAAACAATAGGCCACAACTATAGCCAAATGACAACATGTAAAATATATACAGCAGGATGGTTGAAGGGGTGGCGGTGGGTATCTTTTCTTATGATTCGTTTAATACAAGTGAAACGTCTAACGATAATAACAATATACTGATAACGTCATACAGTAATTTATTACGTCAAGAGATAATCTAACGTCACACATGTACTAGTGCATTGTTACGTCACAAAGCCAGCAAAATAATGTACCGGTGTATTGTTACATATAAATGCATAAAACATATTATTTACAATAATATCACTTTATGCCTTCTATATGATAAATCTAGAAGTTAAAACATGTTTCCCGCAGCTAGTTATTTTTCATCTCAACAAACAAGTAATTATTGTAGTTGTAAAACTGTCATTTATTAATGACAAGAAGATATCAAGATAAACAATTAGGGAGATCCTACTTTCTTATCAAATTGTACATAGACTTGGTTTAGGATCTCCCAAAGTTACATGTTAAGACATAGTGTGAAAATTATAATCACTATGATGAAAAATAAGGTGGCAACAAACAATAGGCCACCAAAATCCAATAAACATTGGATTTTCCGCCACCCAAGGGAAACAACATATAAACATGCCAGAGGAAAGAAAATCCTCTTTGATATCAGAAAATCTTGAGAAAAGGAAATTCAATAATACATAACACAACAGAATACTTATACAATTTCAAAAAGCCAGCAAAACTCCTGATTCTATGACCTGGATTACATCAGTGTCACCTATTTAGCACATACAGGAGTACATGTATACTAGCAGCACAGGTGTCGGAGAAAGTAGCAGACATAATCTGGCCTACTCATCACTAATAACTTACATATACTAAGAGTCATAGAATGATGGCAGACATAATCTGACCCATCTAATGTTGATATGAAGACGGTCTATGGGAGGATGGCAGACATAATATAACCCATCTAATGTTGATATAAAGACGGTCTATGGGAGGATGGCAGACATAATCTGACCCATCTAATGTTGATCTGAAGACGGTCTATGGGAGGATGGCAGACATAATCTGACCCATCTAATGTTGATATGAAGACGGTCTCTGCATGGGAGGATGGCAGACATAATCTGACCCATCGAATGTTGAGTGATCTAGTGACACCTACAGGGGAATATGACAGACATAATCTGACTCATTAGATTGAAAGAGTAAAAGAACCCGTCCTTATATATCTCTTAACAGCATCGGACTTCCATCGACCCATTCGCTGTATCGCGTTTTCAGAAAAACCTAACCTAGCTGCATGTGTTGCTGCTCCGATTCGAAAACTGTGACCTTTGTACAATTTTGGATTCAAACCCATGAATGAAATAGCTGCCTCTAATTGTTTTGAAACAAATGAATGTAAAACTGGGGACCCGTTAATAAACTGAAAAAGGGGACCACTTGAATGTTTGAATTTACGCAAATAGTGAAAGAGAGCAAAAACTGGACAGAATTCCTTGTCAGGCTGGACCTCTAAGCATATAGTAATTGATTGGTCAGCTTGCATAGTTTTTGCATGACGTAAAATTAAGCTTACACTGGTTAACTTCTCTTCTTTTGCTTCGAAATGGACGTCTGACCTTTGTATTACTTGAACTATAGCCTGTTTTGACTTCGTAACTAATTCCCCATGTATGAAAAATCCGAAAAAGGCAGTGAGAAACAATGCTTTCAATAAAACACGGTGAAGAAAATTGGAGCATGTATGATGTATGGCATTGATGAGTTTCACGAGAATTTCCTGTTATTGGGAATCGCGAGTCTGCCCCATGACATGATTTTTGACAGCCTTTTAACAATTTTTGTACTAGAAAATGGGTTTGGCAAGTTTAAAATTTTATGAAGAAATGAAATGGCGGAAACCTGTGATGCTAACGTGCTTGCCGAATAATTGTTTTCATATAGGTGAGCCAAAAAGTTACAAATTGTAGAGATTTGTAATGGGAGAGTAAGCTTTGATGCTGACCAATGACACAGCTTATCCCATGTATGTAGATATGCCTTTTTGTAGCAGGGTTGAGAGAGGCTTGTATTAAGTCGCATGCTATCGGTGTCAAGTGTGCAAAAGCTGGCATGGAACGTGTGTTGGTTGTTTGGCCAAGTATGGAGCTTCCCTGAAAGCTCTCTGTATTAAATATTTGGTTAATTAAAGTAGAGATGTTATTGCTAGTGTCAGGACTATTCGGCTAATCCACAGTGCCAGAGGACTGAGCTACAGTTGACTCTGCTGATTCCTCCGTTTCTACATGGTTTTGATTCTTGCTGTCATTTTGCCGTTTAAAAATATCTGCAGCTAATTTCTCGTAATCGATGTTTAGTGGCTGATTGACTGCTTTCACCGACTGGTTATCAATTTTCGTTCTTTTTGATTTTGTTTGGCAGACTCGTGTGCGGCTGGCCGCTTCCTCGGCATGGTTACAACTGAGGAAAATACAACTATTATTATAGTTAAAATGTATGTATGAATTCAAAATTATAAGCCCCTGCTACAATTACATGATATTTCCCAACCTAAAGCTTTTGCCAAATTTAGTTGCTCTTAAAATTAATAGGTTAAACTATATCTGTAACAGTAACATGAATTACTTATAGATCATGTACTGGTACATAATGAACTAACATTTTAGAATCGATGCCTGTAATTACTTAAACAGCTCGTATTGGCAGTCCACAAAATAACCAATTACTTAGAAACAGTAACCCCGATTACTAAAAGAACATATATGCTGGTACCTAGTAAACCATTTTTTATTTAAACAGTAACAGGAATAACTTGAGATATAGTACTGAGACATAGTGAACTAATCTTAGAAACAGTAGTATGAATTACTTATAGATCATGTACCGAGACATAGTGAACTAACATATTGGAAACAGTACTTACTTATATCATGAATTGTCAGATCACATAGCAAACCACTTTCTTAGAAACAGTTATAAGAAATACTTAGAGATCATGTACTGGCAGTTCACATAGTAAACCAATTTCTTAGAAACAGTACCATGAATTACTTAGCGATTATGTACTGAGATATAGTGAACTAACATCTTAGAAACAGTAATATGAACTACTTAGAGATCATGTACTGAGGCATAGTGAACTAACAACTTAGAAACAGTAACATGAATTACTTAGAGATCATGTACTGAGGCATAGTGAACTAACAACTTAGAAACAGTAACATGAATTACTTAGAGATCATGTACTGAGACATAGTGAACTAACAACTTAGAAACAGTAACATGAATTACTTAGAGTTCATGTACTGGCAGTTCACATAGCAAACCAATTTCTTAGAAACAGTCACATGAATTACATAATAGATTATGTACTGAAGCATAATGAACTAACAACTTAGAAACAGTAACATGAATTACTTAGAGATCATGTACTAAGGCATAGTGAACTAACAACTTAGAAACAGTAACATGAATTACTTAGAGTTCATGTACTGGCAGTTCATATAGGAAACCAATTTCTTAGAAACAGTAACATGAATTACTTAGAGATCAAGTACTGAGATATAGTGAACTAACATCTTAGAAACAGTAACACGAATTACTTAGAGATCATGTACTGGCAGTTCACATAGCAAACCAATTTCTTAGAAACAGTCCCATGAATTACTTAGAGATCATGTACTGAGGCATAGTGAACTAACAACTTAGAAACAGTCACATGAATTACTTAGAGATCATGTACTGAGGCATAGTGAACTAACAACTTAGAAACAGTCACATGAATTACTTAGAGATCATGTACTGAGGCATAGTGAACTAACAACTTAGAAACAGTCACATGAATTACTTAGAGATCATGTACTGGCAGTTCACATAGCAAACCATTTTCTTAGAAACAGTCACATGAATTACTTAGAGATCATGTACTGAGGCATAGTGAACTTACAACTTAGAAACAGTAACACGAATTACTTAGAGATCATGTACCGGCAGTTCACATAGCAAATCAATTTCTTAGAGACAGTAACATGAATTACTTAGAGATCATGTACTGAGGCATAGTGAACTTACAACTTAGAAACAGTAACACGAATTACTTAGAGATCATGTACCGGCAGTTCACATAGCAAATCAATTTCTTAGAAACAGTAACATGAATTACTTAGAGATCATGTACTGAGGCATAGTGAACTAACAACTTAGAAACAGTAACATGAATTACTTAGAGATCATGTACTGAGGCATAGTGAACTAACAACTTAGAACAGTAACACGAATTACTTAGAGATCATGTACTGGCAGCTCACATAGCAAACCAATTTCTTAGAAACAGTAACACGAATTACATGTACTTAGAGATCATGTACTGACAGTTCACATAGCAAACCAATTTCTTTAAAAAAGCAACATGAATTACTTAGAGATCGTACACCTGTATATTATGAACTACATATGTAACATCTTGGACAAATGATATCGATTACTTAGAAATCCTTATTCTCAATGCATTTCGAGAGCCAACTTCATATATATTTTAAATGTTTGTATTGTCATTGACCCATGACATTAATATTATTTATATCACAACCTAAATGTTCTTAAAATCTATAAACTTGTCTTGCAATTTGTAAACTTAAGAGCTACATGCGATGCAAGAAGATGTCATACTTCAACATAATCTAATTAATTTATATACTGGCCTTAGTCGCCTGCAAGTGTTGATCACCGCATATTTAATGCTGCTCAGGTATTTGACCATAGGTACTGGCTCATTGTTAACAGATTTTGTAGACAGATGTACTCCTTCGGGACCAAGGTACTGGAGGTTATCCCAAAATCCCTTGTGTTTCCAAAATGTCACATTTAGTAAGGATGCACACGCAGAGTTCAGGATCTGGTTTATTTCAACGACCGCGTCGTTATATCCTAGCGGTGATTTCTTGGGGTCACGACGAATAAGTTGACCTACAATCATGTGTTTGACTCCCGTACCATGGATCAGAAAGTCCGTAAGAGAAATGATGTCTCTTACAATCCTTGCAGGTGAATGTAGTAACACATCGTTGCCCCCGATTTGCAAAAAACAAATGTCTGGGGCTCGGGAAATTTGCACAGATTAGATGTCGCTAAGCCTCTCACTGCTAATTCTCCTTGACCACGAATTGTTACAGAGAATCGACTTTGGTCTAAACAAAGATTTACATAACCCGAATTAACTTTTAAAAACGTGTCTGAAAGTCTTCTGATGTATGAATGTCCAATCGCCGCTACCACAGTTAGATCTGCCATAATTAATGTAAAAACGCCGGATTTCACCCTTCACAGTACCCAAGTTCCGATGAAGAAAAAACGAATCAAAACAGAAAGATATCAGCACTTACATGTTGAAGTGTTATCTGAATCTTCTCTTATCTTTTCTTATGATTCGTTTAATACAAGTGAAACGTCTAACGATAATAACAATATACTGATAACGTCATACAGTAATTTATTACGTCAAGAGATAATCTAACGTCACACATGTACTAGTGCATTGTTACGTCACAAAGCCAGCAAAATAATGTACCGGTGTATTGTTACATATAAATGCATAAAACATATTATTTACAATAATATCACTTGAAGTGATTTTTTTATGTGCAGATGTATATTGATGAGTTACAGATCTTGTATTAGTTTTGTTCCGGTTCGTTGATTTTTTATGGTGTTGTGCCCCTTTAATGTAGAAAAATTACTGATGCAACCAGTTTTGCGGGTTTTTTTTTTAAACACCTTGAGATTGATTTTTTTGTATACAGGTGTATATTAATAAGTTACAGGTCAAGTGTGTGTTTTGTGTCATTTTGTTGATTTTTGATGGATTTGTGCCCCTTCAACTTAGAAAAAATAACGGTTGCAAACCAGTTTTCTGGACTTTTTTCTAATTACCTTAAGATATTGAGGTGATTTTTTTGTGTGCAGATGTATATTGATGAGTTTCAGATCAAGTTTGAGTTTTGTTCCTGTTCGTTGATTTTGATGGAGTTGTGCCCCTTTAATGTAAAAAAATTAATGTATAACACACTATTTATTTTATGGCTGTTAAAACATATAAGGATTGTTGTTGTGTTCTTCATTGTGCTAAATGTGTGTAACATACAATCTGAATACCACATTCAATGCTATACTTCGATGGATTTCCTACATTTGACTTTACTGCAGGCGGGGGCATTCAGGTCGTACTGACACATCTAGTTAAAAATTTTAGAATAACTTAATTCATTAGTGTGATAAAAAAAAAATAACAAGACACCCTGATTATTATTTATAGTGCAAGTTTTGTGCAACAAATGAACACATAGAAACACAGGGGAAGTCACTTAATAAATGAAATTAGAAAACAATTTTGGATATCTTGAACCCTGGATAAAGGAAAGGGGTTCAGTCTCCAGGATGGGGCAAAAATGTGTATAAAGTGTTAATGTCTGTAATATATTTAAAACTCTTCTTTTTATCTTCTGTTGATAATAAATAAAAATTGACTGCATATTCAGGAAAATCAAGGAGACTTGTGCCAAAAATGTAAATTTCTTGGCACCAGGGGTTCAGACTCCAGACCAAATTTGTCATGTAGTATTAATTCACTAAGTATTACTTAATGTTTAAAAATCTACTAATATTGAATGTAAACTGAATGCATATTTACTAAGACCAAAAATTTGTCTGCCAAAATTTTAAATTTCGTGACCAAGAAATGAAAAGCAATGTAAGAAATTTCGTTTTCTGCTGATTTGTTTATTCCTGCAATTTTTTGCTGTTCATTATTTCACTTATAAAATGAACAAGTGAAGATAATGAACAGTGATCAATCTCATAAATCCCTTAAAGAATACAAAATTAAGAGACAGGCAAACCTAGACCCCTGGATATATGCAGCTAAGCAAGGTGTACATTTTTGCAAAATTTGAAGACTTAATACTTTGCAGTGGATTCTTAGGTCATCATTTAGGCCTGTGGGTCTCTTATTGTTTTTATAGTAATATTTAAGAAAATTCTTTAGAAAAGTGTATCAAATGAGAAATTGATATGCAGTCAGTCCCATATAGTATAGAAATTGATTTCTTTTCTCTATACCACCACCTCTGGAACAAAATGAATATGATATTTCAAGTTTGATACTTTTAGTCTCTAAAACATTTGAGTCTTTTAAATATGGTGAGCTTTGTGGCCCATAGGCCTTTTGTTTGTTCTTTACTTCAGCTTTTAC